>NC_050449.1:104149509-104427009 GCF_903995425.1 Onychomys torridus
AGAAAGTTGAACTCAAAGCAAACTTCTTCTCAACTCAGGATGATGGGGAAGAAATCTTAGCTTAGACTTGAGGTAGGCAAAGTTGATTAAAAAATATTTCCCAGGGAGGCCATTATCACAGATTTGCCCACATAGACTTGAGGCTCAAACTTATGTTAAAAAAAATAGTTGGTTCTAGGAATCCTCAAATTGGAAAATTAACAAATCCATTTCTCAGTTGATGGTAGCCTGAAGACTTGGAACTCGGGAGTGGAAGATATTACTGGAAAACTGCTTATTATAAATTCCATTCTCTCAAAATAGGTATTACCAATTTTTTTTTTGCAATCCCCATCAAAATCCTAGCAAGTACTTTTGCAATTCTAGAATTTATTCTAAAATGTGAAGAGCCAAAAATGTCCCTCCATAAGTCAGTTTGATAAAGAAGAGTAAGATCAAAGCAGCAGGGCTCAGTCTACCAAAACCAGAGACCTCAATGATAATGAAGTCCTGATGCTTGAGACAGTACCATATTTGGACAAAGATATGACCATTTCATACGCACAGTTGAACTGCTCAGGGCACAGGTGGTAGTGCATCCATCACCAAGTCTTGATCTGTACTTTACACAGTACCAACAAAAAGCTGTGAAAGCTGTGTGGATCACATTTCTTGGATCAGCCACGGAGAACAACATCACGATTCTGAGCAAGCACACCCATGAACTGGACCATATGAGACAAAGGTTAAGAGGAGCTGGGAAGATGACTCAGTCAGTAAAGCACAGGGACCTGAGTTCCATGCCCAGCATCCACTCAAAACAAACAAGCAAACAAACCTGTAAACACAGTGTGGTGGTACGAGACTCATAAACCCAGCCCTGGGAAAGCAATGATAGGGAGATCCGTGAGGACCACTGGTCAGCCAGCATAGCCTGCATGGTGAGGGTCAAGCTAGTGAGAGACCTGTCTTCTGAAAAATAAAGGTAGCCTCTTCTCTGGGCGGAGACTATTTCTTCTGCTCTTAGCATTCCTTAGTTGTGTGCAGTTCTTTGCATAGGGCTGAGGTCTCTTGAGCTTTCTCTATCTGCGTTAGCATGTTTATTGGTGGTGTTCTTGTTCAGCTCATATTTAAGCAGTCATGTTGATGAGACTTGATCAGTGCAGCTTCTGACATTCCTAGGAGACACAACCTCCCCACCTCACCCTGATCTTCTGGCTGTTACAATCTTCCTGTCTCTCTTCTGCAATGAGTCCTGAGCCTTAGGCACAGGAGTTATGTTATAGACATATCAGGTCTTGGCTCTACAATGTACATACACATATATGCTTGTAATTATAATTCATGTAAAAAGACATGAAAGTTAGTAAGGAGGGTTTGGAAGGCAGAAAAGGAAGGGGGAAATGATGCAATTATACTACAGTTAAAAAAATGTTTTAAAAAGGTGGACAGCAGAACCACACAGACAGATAGACACAATGTGTGAGAGAGAGACAAGACAGACAGACAGATACAGAGAAGAATTTCTGCTAAGCCAAAGAGGCCTTCTTCAGAGTATGAGAAAATGCATGCATTCCATCTATCTCTTTCTCATATCCAGAATATATAAAGGACTCCAATAAAAAGGAAGTCAGTCTAACAGGAAAGTAAATAAGACATGTAAGCAATTATTTATATATATGTATGTATGTATATGCCAATAACCATGTGAAAACCCATGGTTTTATTGGCCATTGAGGATATCATAAATTAAAATATTTTGTGATTACCTACGGCACAGTTAAAAAATCAGAAAGACAGATGATACTGAGTGCTGGGAGTGCTGAGGGACTGAACTGCTGCTTGTTGCTGGCTTGTTGTGTATTGACACAGCCCTACTGCAGTACAATATCTACATATGCATATACACACACTATGATCAACCAGACTGCTCATAGGTATAAGCCTAACAGATTAGTTCCTATACACCACAGAGGGTATGTACAAGAATGATCACAGCGGAACTGCTTTGAGCACCCAGACAAAAGAGACCACCCAAATAGCTCTCATCAGTAAAGTGGGTAAACAATCATGCCCTACTCTCACCAGGGATAATGCACGACACTGAAAATGAAAACATGGCTGCTGAAGTGGACCAACATATTGTAGAAAGGAAGAACCAAGCGACTAAGTGGTCCACATTGATGGATGCATTGGTCAAAATTTCCAAAACAAACAAGAATACTTTACTTAGTTAGGAGTGAGGAAATTGCTCATCTTTGAGAGGCGGTGACTAGAAGGGCATATGCAGGATATGGGATTTTTCTGGAGTGTGAGACACATTCTATTTTGTGATTTTTTATAGTGGTAAGCCACAACCAAGAGGGCTTTTTAAAAAAATTCATTGAGCTATAAATTTGTTTGCATCTTTTATTGGGATGTTGTGTTTGAATGAAAAGTTTGTTACAAAGGAAAGGCTGACAGAGGAGTTCTCAAGGTCCTGGTAACAATGAGAATAAAATGTACAGGCCCAGGAAATTCTCATGAAATGGATCGAATAGCAAATATATGCAATGCTTATGCATCAGGATGCAGGTTTTAAAATTTTTCAAATGTGTGAAAGCTGGGAGAGAACCTAGATGTGAAAAGCAAATGGAGCTGATAAAATCAAAGTAGTTGAGCAAGGAAATGGGATAAATGGAATATTATACCAATGATTTCAGAGGATGGGAAAGTGTGTCCAGAAAGAGCAGGTGGAAGACAAGGCATAATGCATGTGTGAGAAAAGTCTTTTCCAATTTTATTTTCAGTGTGTATCAATCCAAGAAGGGAAATGTACTTGAAAGAAACAGAACGAAAACATCGAACAATCCTTATCTCTGGGTGGATGTGTGATGCGCATATTTTCCTTATTTAAATTATTTTGATTTTCCAGCTGTCTGCATAGAATACCTTCTATTTTCTATGCATGCAAGTAATATAAATAGGGATAGAGTCAGTTCATGAAACTAGCCACTTCTGAGGAATGTTTTAAATTATTTAGCAACATGGACAACTATAAGAAGGCTGCCTTTGCCAAAGCCATTTCTTTGGTTCAGTAGGAAATGTGAAGAAGACAAAAGATATAAACCCTTCTCATTCGGCTGGAGTGGGAGGAAGGTGACAGAGGAAGATGAGTGTTGCTCTTTTGGAATTCTATAGTCCTTAGGGTCTAGAATAGTCCAATGATTGAAGAAGCATTGAAAAATGTGGTGATACCTGGGATTCAGCTTAGGAGCTTATGCCTGCCCTGGCTTCCCTAGTGATTTGAATACATTTTGCTTTATCTTCTTCCTTTGAGTAGAAACTGAATTTCTTGTCTACCATCAAGGGAAGCCAGGGCAGGAACTGAATCAGAGACCATGGAGGAACATTGCTTCCTGGATTGCTTCCTCTGGCTTGCTCAGCTTGCTTTCTTGTGTATTATCCCAGCCCACCTGCCCAGGGGTAGCACCATGCATAATGGGCTGGGACAATTAGTAATTGATATAATACCTCACAAACATGGCTATAGGCCACTAAGATCTGAGCAATTATTCAGCTGAGGTTTTTTCCTTCCTAGCTGACTTTGGGTTTATGTTGACATCTGACGCTATAACTATGACACCCAAGCTTGGAGACAGTGCCTATAGTCAGAGAAGTGGCAACTGGGAGGAGGTTGGGAATTTTGTCTATCTGACTTCAAAGCCTAGGATCCTTTTGCAACATCTAGATGAGAACTTAGGTCATGTCCCTGATGGCTGAAAATCTCACATTCCACCCTCGTATGGAAACATCTATGCTGTCACTAAGTCAAATGGGAAAAAAATTCAGCTATTGGGACAAGTTTTTTTTTTTTTTTAATTTTTTTCTTCCCCTTTGGTTCATTGATTTCTGCCCAGGACTCTGTAATTAAACTAGGCTATGGTCTTTCTGGAACAGTTAGTGGAACGATAGAGGATGGGACACACATTAGTGGCTTTCAGAGTTTTCAGTTCAACTAATGGAAAGAAAAAAATTACAATTACATTAAACTTCTTGACTCCATGTGCTTACAGGAATTGGCTCTGAGGCTCTGAAGAAATCATCCTGGGATTAAAAGTGAAAGACTTGGGTTCTCAGCTAGGAGCATAGCCAACAGCCAATAACTATTTAACTTTCTGTGCTACATCATCTAGGCAACTTACTGTCCTTCTTTAGAGCCCTATCTGATAGGGAAGAGAGAGAGAATTTGAGAGCACCAGAGTCTTGAAGGCCATATGTTCTCATGAAACTTATATAAGGTACACATGCTTTTCCCAGGTAACACAAGTGCCTGTTGAGGTCTTAAATGTTTATTTACTCACAGATTTCCCACAGTTTTGTGCCTCTAAAATACTCTATTGACCCCCAATGACAAAAACATCTGTAGTATATGCTAATGGGATCCTGGGTTTACCCAGAGTTCTTGTCTTTTAGATATGCAACTTGAAAGATTTTCTGGTAAAAGGATCTGCTGACCCAGAACTTGCTTTAAGATGCTCCTGTGTCATGGGGGGGGGGGGTCTTGGTGATGGGACAGTTTGTCAAACATTACTCTCCATGAACTGATAGCCAAGGAAAGTTGTTGGTCAGATTGATGATGGATCTTGACACTGTTTGTCTCCCTTTGTGAATGTTGAAATTTTCCATATAAATAGGTTGACACAATACAAGGATACATTTTTTTAAAATACCTGGAATAAATGTTCTCTAGTGTTATCAATTCCAACACTCCATCATTTAGCTTTCCAAGGAAGCTGCAAAGAAAATGGACTTCTAGAGACACTGTGTGCCCTTGTTTTATGTCTGGTGGTGTTTTGTGTATTTTATGCACTCAGACACTGTGTGCATGTGCTTGCTGCTTCTCATGATGCTGTATAGACCTCTGGACTAGACGGTCTCGTGTGTCCTATTTTCCAGGTGGTTCTTAGATAATGCACCTAATTACTTCCACACATGTGCTTTGGGTCGAGAAGTATATAAGGATAAAGAAGCCAAATAAGAGTTGCCATCGATCCCACAGCCTGGATGCCTCCCAAGCAGTTCAAGCCATTCAATTGTCTCACTTATCTAGAGGGCCTGATCCAGCTGGGGGCTCCACAGCCTTTGGTTCATAATCCATGTGCTTCCATTTGTTTGGCTATTTGTCCCTGTGCTTTTTCCAATCTTGGTCTCAACAATTCACACTCTTACAGTGCCTCCTCTTTCTCAACAATTGGACCTGTCCTTAGTGCATGAGCTGGCTGTTTGGAACCTTGGGCTTACACAGGCACACTTTGCTCAGCCTGGAAGGAGGGGACTGGACCTGTCTGTACTGAATCCACCAGGTTTAAATGAATCCCCAGGGGAATCTTGGCCCTGGAGGAGATGGGAATCGAGGGGAGGGGATGGAGGGAAGGTGGGGGTGGGGGCAGGAGGGGGGAGGACAGGGGAACCCATGCCTGATGTGTAAAATTAAAACACAAATATAATAATAATAATAAAGACAGTTTCCATTAAAAAAAAAAGAGTTGCCATGGATCATTTCTCACAGCAATGTGACTTGGTTTATTTACTTGTTTTTGAAGTATTGTGGATTGAATTTAGGGTCTTAAGTAAGCTAGACAAGCATTCCACCACTGAGCTACAGCTCTTGATTTCTTCCTTTTCTGCCTATGTATGTTTGTGTATGCACATGTACACACATGTGTGTGAATGTATATATGTGTGCTTGCATGTGGACACCAGAGTAAACCCTCAGATGTAATTCTCAGCAGCTATCCACCATACTTTTTGAGGCAGAGCCTCTCATTGGTCTAGAATATGCCAATTAGGTTAGGCTGGCTGGCCCATGAGATCTATAGATCTGCCAGCTTTGCCTCCCTAGCACCTAGGATTACAAACAGGCACCACTGTGATTAGCTTTTTAAAGGCAGGTTTTGGGGATCAAACTTGGGATTTCATGTTTGTGTGGCAAACACTTTACTAATAAAACTGCCTCCCCATCCCCATTTCTTTATTTTCTTCCATTCTCTCTTTGTTTCTTTTTGTTTGTTTGTTTGTTTTGTTTTTCTTTTTCAAGACAGGGTTTCTCTGTGTAGCTTTGTGCCTTTCCTGGATCTCACTCTGAAGAACAGGCTGGCCTCGAACTCACAAAGATCTGCCTGCCTCTGCCTCCTGAGTGCTGGGATTAAAGGCATGTGCCACCACTACCTGGCTCCAGCCCCATTTCTTAAGAAGACATGACTGGGTTGACAAGATGGCTCAGTGGATGAAAGCACTTGCTTCTAAGACTGACCATCTGAATTTGATTCCCAGAACCCATGTGGTGGAAGGAAAGACCTGACTCCAAAAGGTTGTTCTCTGGTCTTCACACACATGCCATGGTATGTGCACTCCTGCAAGAGTTTTTGTATACACATAAACACATAAATAAATAACTATAATGAAAAGACTATAAGTGTGATGATCTGTGTTCATAATCCTAGACAAAAGGAATGATGAGGATGAAGAAAAAGAGGAAGAGGAGGAGGAGGACATGGAAGACATAATGTGTTGCCAGTGACCTCTCAGTGAAGTTCTGATCTCTAGGATGTCAAGAGGAAGGGCCAATATAAGCAATGCATGAACAAGATAGGTAAAGATAGAAAATCCTGACTCCAAGGTCCAGTTGCTCAGGTCCTGCTCTTGCCACTCAAGAAGCTGCATGACCTTGGGTAGGTCCCTTATCTTTCCAGAGCTTCCCACTGCTCTATCTGTGAAATGGATGTAACAGTAGAATCTTCTAGAGTTGAAGATTGGGGTTGTACCTGAGTAGAGGGAGCATTTTAGTGGACACTCACTGTTGTCCTTGCCACTAAGTAAGCATAGAAATTGATGAAATCAGGTAAGGCAGAGAACAAAGTGCTGTCTGAGCTTGCTTCTGGACTGTCAATCAGTGGGTGTTCCCCCCCCCCCCCCGGACTTTTCAAATAGCTAGTACTTGTTATTTTTATATTTAGAAATTCTCTTTCTCTCTGTCTCTGTCTTTCTTTCTTGAGATGGGGTCTCAGGCTATAGCCTTCCTGCTTCTGCTTCTCAATTGTTGGATTAAAAGCCCATGGCCAGCTAAAACATATCTCTTAAAAGTAATTTTAAAAGTCCTTGAGGGCCAGTGAAATGGCTCAGTGGATAAAAACACTTGCTTTAAGCCTGACGATCTGAGTGTGATCCCCGGGTTCCACATCATGGAGGGAGAAACCTGACTCCTGCAAGTTGCCTCTGGCCTCCACACAAACACTGTAGCAAGCTCATGCTACACAGACATTAAATTAATAAATATGTGTGATGAGAAATTAAACAATTATATGAACTAAAAATCTTTTCAGAGAAATTTCAATGCCCTGTAGAACCTCCACGATGCATCTTCCAGATGATATTTTTTTTAAAAAATGTGTTTAGCTGCCATATCATAATTGTGTTACATTATGGAGTACATGTGATATTTTTTATATATGAGTCTGGAATTTAATATAGCTGATAAACATGTCCATCATTTAATTTACTTGACATTTTTGGGATGTATTTGAAATCTTTCTGCTTATATTGGAGTGTGCACATTTGGACCCACACAACCGCTTCCTGGAAGAGCTCAGTAGGGCACCATCCCGCTCTTCCTGTATCTTCCCAGCAGGCTCTCTTCAGGGCGTAGAGCCTCTTAAAGGCCAGTGATGTTCACTATGCACACTGCTGGTCTCACCAGCTCCTGTTCCAAGCCATCTGCCCCTCCCCACTGCTCCTCCACATCAGCAGGCCAACTTCTTTGGAGGCAAGTGAACCCCCTCAATCCAGTTAGGAATAGCACTGTTTGGTATCTAGTTTTTTAGAGTCTGCTCTGTAGAGCTCATGTCTACTGGCTAGTAGGATGCCTAAACCACAGTGGCAAACTGAGACACTCAACAGGCACATAGATGACTTAGAAAAATGGACGTTTACAGATCTGAAATCGTAAGCCGGATAAATTGGTGGGTAATTATGGGCACTGCATAGAAGGTTTTTGCTTTGCCAAATGATTTACATGAGGACATTTATAAATAGCAATCCCATGCTGTGTGTTTGAATCATGCTGCTGTTTTACCCAAAGGCTAAGACCTTTCTAGAACACACCTATTGCAGGATGGCAGGCCCAATGCAAAATTTACAAAACAAACACTTTGACTCTTGTGCTGAGTTATGCCATTTACAGAGCTCCAGATCACCTCTGAAACGGTAGCTGGCTCTTGGCCTCTCTAGAACTGGTGGTCAATGGTTGACAAGAATGAGTTCCATTGGGTTCCAGGTAGAAGAGAGGTGCTGTGCACAGAGAAACTGCTTTGGAAAGGACCATCTAGTGTGGTGGATCTTGCTTCCCTAGCTCACACAGGGACAGGATAAGTCTGTCAAGGCACCAGCATAGTTAGGAAATCTTAACCTCTTCCTCAAATAGTCTTGTCTGCCTTTCCAACTGGAATTTAGAGAAGTTGCCACTAGTGTCCAGATGAGATAGCCAGGAATTAAATTGGGGCAAGGATTTTGGTCTTCGACCGCCATCTCTGATGGTTAACTATTGACACTGTAAGTGCACAGTGCCAGCATCACATCACGCCCATCACCAGTACCTCTGAGCTGTGATGCCATCCAAGGTTGCACAGCAGGACCCCAGGGTCCCACTTGTCTTCACTCTTGTCTGATCTCTAAATTGGCATCCCTTTGCGACATAGGAGTACTTCCTCCATTCCCCGCAGTGCCCCAGGTCCTCACAGAGACCCATGCACTGCCATGAGCCTTCCACTTAGAGGACTCTATGAAACTAACTGCAACTCCATCTTGCGAGGTTTACTTTCCCGGCGGGGTTGCCATTTGGCTCTGCACAGTTAAGCAGCCACGCTTTACTTGGTTCTCTTCCAATTTTTCCAAACATGTGCCTGGCACCCACGCAAGTTTCAGAGGAAATATAAATGTGACAGGAGACGTGCTGTGGGCTTGGTTTTGTGTATATGTGTTAGTGTGACTCTTAAAAATGACAAGTGTTAAGTTCTACAGAGTAGCAACTTCTACCAGGGGAAAACTAACTTTCTTACAATCCCAGTTACTTCTCTTCGCCTCATGTATTTCTTTAAACTCTTGGCATCTGAAGTTAGGGAGGCACCCTAGTAAGCAAAGGGTCCCTGAGACCCCAGGATGAGGCACACTTTGTGGGCTCAGTGCCCAAGCTTTCTAAAGGAATATCCCCAAGCTGTCTTAGTCTTTCTGTCCCCAGAAGCTACCAGTACCCACCCACACTGGGGACACAAGCAGGTTTAGGGCACGCATCATCCTAACTCCCTCTCCAGCCTAAGGAAGCCATCTGGGCAAGGGGTAAGGGTGAAGTGCCTGGGCTCCCAAGGCAGAAGCGCTGCAAAGGTTTGTGTTTTGGGGCAGCTGGCTTAGCATGAGAAGCAATTGGGTCCTGCTGGTCCCAGGTCACTGGGGATGTGTCCCAGCTTCCCTGGCACGGGACCGCAAAGGAAAGGTGACAGAGGGAGAGGGGACTTGGTGTTTCCCCAGGGCAGGCGCACAGTACCTTGGATTCCAGGCTGCTGGTGGACGCAGGAGAGGGCGGCTGCTCTGTGCCGGTTGCCTCCCCGGTCAGCCCGTCCCTGCTGTCCTCGCGGGCTCCACTCGGAGGGATCATCGTGGCGGCGGGAATGGTGTTGGGCTCCTGAGGGGAACCGCAGGCTCGATTGCCTTTGCGCTCCCTCAGTGCCGGGTCCCTGGGTTGTCCATCCCGCCAGGCAGCGGCGTGCGCCCTGGGGCCTGGCCTGGCCGGGTCCTGCCCACCTCCCGGGCCTCCGCCCCGCCCCGCGCAGCGCCCGCGGCCACCTCGCCCGAGATCGCGCGCGTCGTGACTGCCGACCACCGCAGCAGGCTGGTGGGCCCAGGCTGCCCCCCTGGAGGACAGGAGGCGGCGGCTCGGGGCGGGGCTGCGTGGTTTCGTGTGGGGGAACCCTGGGCGGGCGGGGGCCGCGCCCACCCCGTCAGTGCCGGAGATCCGGAGATCCGTGCAGAGTCTGGTGATGTTCTAAGAGAAATGCTCAGCAAACCCCTAAGAACAGAAAGCTAGTACAAACAAGTGCTACGGGCCACTTTCAGCACCCCCCCATCCCTGGCCCTGAGAGTGAAGAGAGATGTGGTGGCACTTAGCTTAATTTATAGTTCAGTGACAGCAGGGACTAGTGTGGGCGTCCTCTGACCTGTGGGCACTGCAATTTCCAATGTTCCGCTTTGATCTAAATCAGGCAGATAATACGCTTGGTGTATGGACACCTGGTCCCCAATTTCTCCCGCTGAGCCTCACAGGCTCACTATGGGTTTGGCACTGTCACTTCCATTTATAGACGAGGAAACCGAGGTTTGAACCCGGTTGCTTGAAGTCAGTCACTCAGCTATAAATGGCAGAGCTGGGACTTGAGAGTGACTGGGGATTTTCAAACCCTTCCATTTGGACTGTGGAGCCTGAAAGCTAAGCCAGGCTTAGTGAAGAGGAAACCCCGGGCTGCTGCAGGGCTGTGCTTGTGTTTAAGACCTGTTTAGACTGGTGAACTGAACTGCTTTACTGGATCTTTTGGCAACAGACCCTGAGCATCACTGGACTGAGGCACAGGAGATCCGGTTTGTCGTACAAACACGACGGGACGGAGTATGTAGCCCAAGGGAATACTCCTAAATTTATAAAAGCCTTTCCAAAATCAGTACAAAATGCCCTGCGTATTTTTATCTCTTTAAAAAATTAAATTCGTCACTTGTATTTAGACTATAGAGTAACGGGGCTCTTAGTGGTTTTTCGTATGTGCGTATAGGGCCTCATTCCTATTTACTCTCCTTTGTGGTTCTCCTCCAGCTCACCTCCAAAATCACCCAGGAGGCTGATGTGGGAGGGCCAGCCTGGGATAAGCGACGAGTTCTAGACTAGCCTGGGCTCAAAACGTAAAACAACAAAATGGACCAAGAACAAAACAATCCTACGACCCAACAAAACCCACAAACTCCACTGTGACCCAGCCCAGCCCTGTTGGTTAGCCTCAAAGGTCTCAGGTGTTCCTCCATGAAGCACTGTGCTGGATGGGGATGAAGTTCTCACAAGCCTGATGGCACACCAACCACCAGCTTTAGGCACAGCACAGAGGACACAGCACTGTATCGGATCTTGGGTGGTGCCTGCTTTGTGAGAGACTGTTTATTAGAAACTGCCTCAGCATGAAGTAAAGCCTCCACTTTTGGGTGTGAAAAGTGAGTGAATGAGAGAGAGAGAGAGAGAGAGAGAGAGAGAGAGAGAGAGAGAGAGAGAGAGAGAGAAGCAGACAGACAACTGTGATGAGGGACAGTATAGGACTCAAGCAAATATGTGTAGATGGGAGGCCTGAACTAATACAGGGAGAGCCAAGGGAATATCCCACAGAAGTGAAACTTCCAGGGTCCTCAAGACCTATGCCTTAGGGAGATAGCATACCCTGGCTTACAATAAGAGATAATTCTTTAGATTTTGTTTTGTTTTCTTTTTTAGAATTGAAGATGCTACCCCTTGTTCCCCATCCCTCACCCTTCGAGTTTTTGTTTTGTTTTTTGAGACAGGTTTTCTTTGTGTAGCTTTGGAGCCTATCCTGGAACTCTGCTGGCCTAGAACTCACAGGGATCTGCCCTACGTCTGCCTTCCATGCTGGGATTAAAGGCGTGCGCCACCACCACCTGGTGCTACCTCTTGTTTTAAAATGCTCAGCTTTAGTTATCAATAGGATTAAGTGAATGATATAAGAAATAGTGTCTTCTGATGGAAACAGCATTTGGTGCTGGGGTTCAAACCCTGAGCCCCTGTACCTGTTAGGTAGATACTACACCACTGCGCTCAGCTCCATCTCCTATTCTTTTTCTTTTGAGGTGGACTGTCATCATACTGATGAAGAATAAGAGAAGTTAGCCAGACCACAAAATAATTCACTAGAGGAAAACACAAGAACAAAGATTTGATTTTGTCCTGGGGTTAATGACCTTTTGCCTCAGCCTTACAAGAAGGCAGGACTCCAGGTCTGTGGGATTGTAGGAAAGCTGCCTCCTTGGATCTGACTGTAGCTTTGGTGCCTGGGAAGATGGGTCAGTTGGGAAAGTGATTAATGCATTAGTACCTGAGCTCAATCCCCATAATCCATGATGGGACTAGTGACCCACACTAATGCCAGTGATTAGGAGGTGGGAAGTAGAGGTAAGCAAATCCCTAGAGCTTGCAGATTGGCTAGCCATGCCTACTTGGTGGAGTTCCAGGCCAGTAAAGACCTTGTTTTAAACAAAAGATGGAAGACAACTGAGAAATGACACCCACAGTTGTTCTTTGATCTACACACACACACACACACACACACACACACACAGAGAGAGAGAGAGAGAGAGAGAGAGAGAGAGAGAGAGAGAGAGAGAGACTGACAGATACATGCACACACATAGAGTGTGAGAGAGAGAGAAACACACACACACATACACAGAGAGGGAGAGAGATAGGGAGGGAGATCCTTTGTCTTATAAGTAATAGTTGCCTATGGCTTCTCAAACAGAATCAAATCTTTGGTCCTGTGTTTTCTCTAATGAGTTTTTCTCATCTCATTTTTTGTTCTCTATCTATTATTCTTCAATATCTATCTACAAGGGTTTACTACTCTTTGCAGTCTCCCTCCTTAGCCCATTTATCTCACTTAGGCTTCCAAGTAAGTTCCCTGTTGCCATGGTACCCTTCCCTAAGCAATCAATGGCAAAGTGGGCAATCCTCTGACCAGGTGTCTCAGTTAGGGTCTCTATTGCTGTGAAGAGACACCATGACCATGGCAACTCTTATAAAGGAAAACATCTCATTAAGGTGGTGGCTTGCAAGTTCAGAGGCTTAGTCAATTATCATCATGGTGGGAGCATGGTGGCTGGGAGTATGGTGTCATGTAGGCAGAAATGGTGCTAGAGAATTCTACATCTTGATCCAAAGGCAACAGGAAATAGTCTGTCTCATTGGGTGTGGCTTGAGCACATATAAGACCTCAAAAGCCTGCTTCCACAGTGACACATATCCTCTGACAAGACCACATCTCCTAATAGTGTTACTCCCCTTGGGGATCATTTTCTTTCAAACCACCACACTGGGTGAGGATTGATGCTAGGGTAGGAATAGTTCTCTTGTTTCTCTAGCTGCTAGACACCCTGATGGTTACAAGGATGCTGGCCATATATAGTCATGAGCTCTAAAATAGCCTGGTGTTGGTAACCTTCCTTGAACAGAGGATCCAGAATGCATATGGAAAACAGTGAGATTTAAAATCAAATAAGCTCAACCTGAAGAATTTTACCTTTATTGGCTCAGAAGAGTCACTGATGTCCATGACTGTGGGACTCTGTTCTAGTTTGTGTGTCTGTTGCTATGATAAAAGACTGACCGAAAGCAACTTGTGTCAGGAAAGCATTTATTAGGCTTATAAGTTATAGTCCATCATCAGGGAATCCAAGGCAGGACCTCAAAGTGGGAACATGGAGTCAGGAACTGAAACTGAGACATTGCTTACCAACTTGTCCACTAGCTTGCTCAGCTGTCTTTCATGCAATACCAGGCTTGTCTGCCTAGGGAAGATCACTCCCATATCAATTACCAATTAAGAAGATGCCAAACACATGGCCACAGGCCAATTTGATCTTGGCAATTCTTTAACTTAGATTTCTTCCCCCCAAATGACTCTATTTGTGTCAAGTTAAAAGCTGAAGCTAAATTTGATAAGCTCACTGACTTCCATGGGGTAAAGGATAGTCAAAAGGGAGTTGTATTCATATCCTCTCTCTGGGGGCAGGCATGGAGTGACCAGAGTGAGCCTGGACTGAGTTTGTTGTTGTGGGCTCCTGGCACACATGAAAGAGCTACATCTGAGGCAGGAGTTGAAAGTGCTGCTGCTTCTGGTCTTGGATGGCTTTATCTACTTCCAAATCCTACAGTGACCACAGTATCATGTTTGTTACAGAGGATTCCTGGACCCAGTATTGTGGGGACATGGATACAATGGTGGGAATGCCTACAGGACAGTGATGACAAATGAGAGTGTGAGTGTGTTGTCAACCCACAGAGTAGCTCTCCGTGACTCCTGCTGAGCATGATGTTCTTTGTCTAAGACTGTCTCATAGGCCGTGCTGGGTTATTTTTGTTAACTTGATGCAAGTTGAAGTCATCTGGGAAGAGGGAACCTCAACTGAGGAGTTTTCCCCAACAGCTTGGCCAGTGAGTGTGTATATGGGGTCATTTTCTTTTCTTTTCTTTCTTCCTTTTTATTTTTTTAAAATTTAATTTACTTTTACATATCAGCCATGGGTTCCCCTATCCTCCTTCCTCCTGCCCCCGCCCCCGCCTTCCCCCCAGCCGGGGTAATTTTCTTGATCAACAGTGTTGAAATTCCAAGCCCCTTTATGGGTAGTGCCACCACTGGGCTGGTAGACTTGAGTCATATAAAAGAGCAAGCTGAGCAAACCATGAGGAACAAGTCATGGAGCAGCACTCCTCCATGGTCTATGCTTCAGTTCCTGCCTCCAGATTCTTACCTTGAGTTTCTGCCCTGGCTTCCCTTAATGATGGACTATGATTAGGATATGTGAGCCAAATAAACTCTTTCTTTCCCATGTTGTAGAAAACTAACTGGGACACACCCCCTTCCTCTATTAGTAACACTGGAATGGGACTTCACAGAAGGCTGTAAGACATGTATTAGGAGCTATGGTGGCATTTTAGCTGTGGCTGCTGAGTTACCTTACTTCTATTGCAAGCTCATAGGTTCAGGGAAGAAAGTCTCAACTTTTCAACAGGACCCTATGGTTTCTGAATTCCCCATATGATCCTTGTCATTCTGGTGGCTGGATGAAGATAATAGCCAACAGATGTCTAGAGTGGTTGGAACTTTGTCTTCACAGACTTGATCTGGGAACCCTCACTTCTGCTTCATATGCTTGTCTGTTAATTTATAACAAGGTCAGAGCTCTCTTCCTAACCATGCGTATTTCTATTTTTTGCAGTGAGAACTCTGGAGCACCTAGGATGTCATGCTCCTGTCTTCTCCCATCACTTTGCTCTGAGTTTGGGTTCAGAGTCTGTTTTCATTCCATGACTTTTGACTTCTTCCAGATCCATTTGGTGAAAAAAAAGACAGGATGACTGCTTGCAAAAAGCAGCCACGCTTATTAAGACTATAAATGTGTGCAAAAGAAAAAGGAACATGGAAGATTGTTGGGATGCTTAGAGAATAAGCTGCTGACTGGGGCAAAGGAGAGACACTCAAGGAAGGGCTGGTTCTCAGCACCCAGTGAGTTGGGCACTGAGCCTCAACTTCCTCATCTGAAATAAGGTAATAGAGATAATAGGCTCATTGTGGAGTTTTTGTAAGCATTTAATATTTAGTCATAACATGACCTGAAATATTATTATCTTCATTGTCACCACTATGGCATCATCAGCATCATCACCATGACATCATCACCATGATCATCGCCATCACTGTCACCAATCTCACAATCATCAATCACCACCATCATCAACTGTAACATCATCATTTTCACTAGCTGTATGACTTTGGAATTAGTTTGATTTGGGCTGACTGTTCATTGTTCATATCTATGGTACCACCCTAAAATTAATAGTTACTGTGTGGGGAGCAAAGAAATGGTGTTTATTTAAAATTTCAAGCATGTAAATTGAACTCATCTTTTGAATTTTAATCCATTAGCATGCAATTAACATTTAGCTGTACATAGTGTTTTGTCTTATAATTTCTGAGTTTAAGAGTCATAGGATTAAGTCCAGCCTGGTCTTTGTGCTCATCAGAAAACATGTGGCATACTCTGTTTCCAAACATCAGTGCTTGCAATTGCCTTAACACAGTGGCTAAGCTGTTCCCACAGCCAGGACTTTGTGTTTGGGGTCCATGGACTTACCTACTATCTGAAAATACTTTTTTTTACCTTCAAAAACGTTTACTTAATCTGTGTGCATGCACCCATAAATGTTCATGGGTTCATGAGTGCTATGGAGCATGTATGGAGGTCAGAGGACAACTTGTAAGAACCATTTCTCTCTTTTCACTAAGTGGATCTCAGGATGGAACTCAGGTCATAAGGCTGATGGCAAGAGGCTTTCTCCACTGATCTAGTTGGTTCCTGTTTCTTTTCTTGTTTGATATCTTCTAAAGTATAAGTCCCGTGGTATCAAAGGCCTTCCATCTCTTCTTCATGTGTCCTTGATGCTTAAATGTTCAAGTGACAGAAAGTGCTTATTAAATGAATGAGCAGATAAATGATAAAACATCAGCACTGGAGAGAAACTTACAAGAGATAGTGAAAAAGAGTCTGTAGAGGGAGAAAAATCAAGCCCAGAATTCCACTAAATGGATTTGTATTAAACTAGCTTCTAATGACTTATCATTATGCCCATAGATTATTACATCTTTCAACACTTATCAGAGATGCTTCTACTTGGAGTAGTAGCAATTAGAGATTCACAACTAGTCAAGGTAAATAAGAGAATAAGAGACTGTAGAATACTCAGACCTAACCAGGACATGTAGATAATACTCCCTCCTTCCAAGGCTCAGAGATCATTGTGGAAGAGAGGGTAGAAGGACTGTAAGAACCAGAGGTAGTGGACAAGTAAGGAAACTGTTTTCCACACACAGGGAATTTGCACATGGGCACTTACAGTGATTATAAAAGCATGTACAAAACTTGTACAAACTCAAGCCAGACAAAAATACCAGCATGGAGAAGGGAGGTGGGTACAAAGCCCCACCCCTAGCAGAGGGGCTATTGGCAATTGCCAGTTGCTGGGAGAGGGAGAGTCTGTTTTCTTCAAAAGTGTCTCCCCCCAGGTGGTCAACAACATTCCTGTGGAAGGCCACACATTCACAACATTGGAGTTGATACATTAAAAAAAGAGGACACAAAGTAGGGTGGGTAGGGAAGGGAGTAGATCTGGGGGAAGTTGGGGAGGGGAGTGAATATGATCAAAACACACTGTAGAAAATTCTCAAACAACTAATGAAGATGGGGGAAAGGGGGACAAAATCAAGCTCTGTCAGAGCTATTACTTGGCTAAGCCAGGTTCTATGGAACAATGAGCCACTGTCTGTTCCCTTGCTCATCTTTCACAATGGTTGCCGCTCTCTTCACCTCCAGAGTAGGACAAAATGATCAACTACATGAGCCTTTTCTCCCAGTTTTAAATGTATTATGTTATGTAAAAAATTCCTGTATATTTTAATAAATAATAGTTTTATCATTGTTTAATCAGAATTCAAAGGAAATGCTGAAGAATATCAAAATGATGTAAAATTCCATATCTATTTTTAAATAATTATTAATTTAATAATTTCTTATTAATATTTTGATAAATGTCCTTTTAGAAAGCATGTGTACATATGGATATATTTAAAATTTATATTTGCTTATATTTATATAAAATGATTTCAGGGCATTAATCATTTTGTTACCCTCCCCCTTCCCTTCAATAGTATGTCTTAGACATAGCTTCATGTCAGTACATGTACATGAATACATCATCTTTTAAATCTTGTTTGTATTCTGCTGTATAGATACACCATAACTTATTTTTGAAACACTATTTATCTCCTTGCTAGGAATTGCTAGAGAGCAATTACCAATTCATGATCTCTTTTGTCCCTACATAGCACGGTAAGTACTATTGGACAGGCTTAGAAAACCAGTGTATGAGATTGCATAAAGCAGGCAAGCATCATGACTTCTTCAGTAGGTTTGGTTAGGTGCAGAGGAAAAACTCTTGCCTCAGCCAACAGTGGTATGCTAAGACATTGAGACTGTGTGAGAATTCTTCATGGTATTGAGCGCACTTGAGGATGAGATAGCTAGTTGAGGATGAGAAGGACTTGGGGAAAGTTCTAGTGGAATTTGAAAGAGGGACATGATTTTTGTGGAAGAATAAAAGGAAGCAGAGAATTTTATGCAGAACACATAGTGTTGATGCTCATTTGGTGAAACACAGGTGCAGCTTCTTCAGATGTGTATTAGTCAGTGTTCTATTGCTGTGAAGAGACAACATGACCATGGTGACTCTTATAAAGAAAAGCATTTAATTGGGACTGCCTTAAAGTTCAAAGGTTTAGTCCATTGTCATCAGGCAGGAAGCATGGTGATGGAGAGGTAGCTGAGAGTTCTATATCTGGATCTGCAGGAAGAGAGAGACACTGGGCCTGGCTTGAGCATTTGAAATCTCAAAGCCCTCCCCCAGTGACACTTCCTCCAACAAGGCTACTCTTCCTAATAGTGCTACTCCCTGTGTGCCTATCAGGGCCATTTTCAAGCTTCTTTCTTTCTTTCTTGTTTTTTCCTCCTTCCCTTGGGTCCTCCCTTTCTTCCTTCCTGTGTGGCCATGAGTCTGTGTGTTCCTGTGCATATGTGTGGAGGCCACAGATCAGCCTTGAGTGTTGCTCCTCAAGACTTTACCTTGTTTTTGTTGAGGCAGAATCTTTCACTTTCCTGGGTCTCTCGAAGTAGTCTAGGCTGGCTGGTCACCAAGTCTCACAGATCTGCCTCTGCAACACTGGGAATACAGGCTTGGGCCACATGCTCAGACGTTTACCTGGAAATTTACTCAGGTCCTCAAGCCTGCACAGAAAGTGCTTTACCTGCTGGGCTGTCTCCTAAGTCCCTTTTCTTGTGAGCAAAATCAACAAGTCAAGTCACACTGGATACACAGATGACAGAGGCCAAGACAGAGAGACAAAGACAGAGAGGGAGTGAGACACACAGAGAGACTGCTTAGAACTGAAGGAATTGTTTGAAGAACAGTTTTAAGTGATTTCACAATCTTCAGGAGGGAACTTGGACTCAGTCGGTCTAGAAGCTGTCTTTATTGTGATTACTACAAGACTATAAAAAAGCAAGCATGTCAGAGGGATTGCTGTAGGGTTCTGTGTGTCACAGAGTGAGAGAGAGCCAGAAGGCAGAGTTCTGAGGGACATGAAATCTTCAGTCTGCTGGAAGACAGAGTACTGTGGTCCTTATCATGGAAGGAAGTCATTCCATGTGTGGGGCTAAGAACTCACCCCCAGACATCAATGGGCTCATTTACAACCTCTAAGAGGTTATGAATATTTGATGACTCTTGAAGGACATCATCAGAAGTGAGCAGCAAGGCTGACCATAAAAAAAAGTCATTCCAGTAAAATTGATCAAAGTTGCTGCTCTTTACCCATAAAGCCTTGAACTCACTTTGAAATGTGCTCTGAACACCTGTAGAACCATGCTTAGAGCAAATGACCATAAAAAATTCTATTATGTTTCCTGGATAGGTCTTCATGACTGCTTTGTCTTTCTGCCTGCTGTGACCCTCTACATTCCTCCAATTGCCCACTTGGCCGCTGTGAGCCATCCATCAAGCACTTGACAATTGGCCTGGAAAAGATGACTCAGGGCTCAAGTCTTAAATGCCAACTCTCTCCTCCACAGCAGAAGCAAACTTACCCGTAAGGATTGTATTTAAAAACATACCTATATTTCATCTGTCTTTTGTCTTGCAGAGTTGGCTAAAACAATGGGAAATTTTTATCCTCCTCAAATGTTAATAATAATGGTGTGATAGTTAATAATCATAGCTTATCAGAAGCAGGTGGAGTGGGATACTTGCTCTCTAGGGCCAACTCTCAGAATGACCTCCAGATGTGGTTGGGATTACCTTGTTTCTTCTCTGAAATGAACACTGCCTAAATGCCAGAGTCTACCAACAAAATGGCCATTTTTTAAAGATAATGAAGTTATTAATGTTTGAATTGTGAAAACTACCCATATTTTAAATAAATATTTTTAAATTCACCATTTCTTCAACATTTGAAGAGTAAGTCACCAGGGTCTGTTGGTTTTTTTGCTCCCTGTATGATCCAAGAGCAAAGAACTAGTATTCAGCTTAAGATACTAAGAACAGTGCAACATAAGGTAGAGATATGAAAATATATGAAACTTTTAAGTCATTGGTTGATTGGTCAAAAGTTACTGACATCTGCTGTATACCAGACATGTTCATTTGGTAGTTCTAAGAATATTGAGAAGTGTAGGCACAAATAATGTCCTTGGGTCTGAAGACAAGGCTTTGGTAAACTTGTGCTGAGATGCCCAGGGCAAGTTCGTTACAGAGAACAATGAAGGGTACATGGAATTCCCCAGGGAAGTGATGGGCCACTCTGCCCCTTCAGATTGGTGCTCATCCATGGTTATTTTTTCTTGTGGTGTATTGGAGTAGATATTTATAATTATTACTTTGAGAGGTTGCAAAGTAACCCAGTAGGCCATGCTGTCAGATCAGTCTTTGTAAATCCTTTCTCATTTTAATTTATGTAATTAACTGTCCCAAACTTATTCTAATCCTCACTTGAAATTTCTTCTTTCCTCATATTTACCACAATTTTAAAAGTCTTAGATATGTATGTATATTTGAGAAATACATAGAGTAAATTAGTGCATATAAGTGTTTTAAATTGCATAAAACATATTGTGCTTTGGCACAGTTCCTTTGTAACTTATTTTAGGAAACTGAGTTTGATTTTTGACAACAGCATTAGAAGTAAAGTTTATGAAGATTATTTAGGCCCCATGAATATCCACATTGCTGATTACAGTCTTCTCTAGTACAGAGTTCTCATCTCTGTTCCCAAAATACTTTTGTAAATAACCCAATTAACTCATTAGTTTTTTGGATTTTGATGGTCTCTTACTTTGGTCTACTGTCCATTCCCTATCTGGGGTGAGTAGCTATTTGCCCTTGTTTCCCTAGGAGTAGTGACACACAGCAACTGTGTAAGAAATTATGAGCATGTCCATGACCAGCCAGCAAGTAGCATCC
The DNA here is from genome assembly GCF_903995425.1 of Onychomys torridus. NCBI lineage: Eukaryota > Metazoa > Chordata > Mammalia > Rodentia > Cricetidae > Onychomys > Onychomys torridus. Next base: position 104,170,409 of record NC_050449.1, read on the forward strand.
TCCAAGGGTCCTGCTGTGTATCTATAGCTGTGAAGTAATTCCTTGGCCAGAGGTAATACTGTGTGACATAACGAACAGGCTTGCCACAAGTTCCTGCCTTGACTTCTCTCAGTGATCTGAAATTGTATAATGAAATAAACCCTTTACTTCCCCAAAATCTCTTTTAGAAATAGTATTTTATTATAGCCCCAGAAAGGAAAGCAGAACAACATATAGGCATGAATTAAGATTTCTACTCTTTTTCTTCAGTACTGGATGCAGTCATCCTTATTAATTTCATCATAGTCTTCATTTGCATTTTTGATGACTAATCAAACAAAATACCTTGTTATGTGATTATTGGTTGCTTAAGCACTGCTGCAGAATGAAAGAAACAGACATAAGCTAAGTACGATGGCACATGCTTATAACCCAGCACTCTGGATGTTGAGGCAGGAGGATCCTTAGCTTATCAAAGACAAATGGCTCCAGGATTTTAATTTAGGACCCTTCCCATGGTATTAGTGGAGAACTCTTGGGAGAGAGTGGACATCTGTTTTCATCCTGCAGTGGTGAAGACCCTCTCATCATCCTGCACTAGTAAAGACCTCTCTCATCATCCTGCAGTGGTGAAGACCCCTCTCATCATCCTGCAGTGGTAAAGACCCCTCTCATCATCCTGCACTGATGAAGACCCCTCTCATCATCCTGCAGTGGTGAAGACCCTCTCATGGGCAATCTGGATTTCATCTTCCACTTGGCAGTGGTGTTATGCTACCTCCCTCCCTATTCCTATCAGAGAAAGCCAGCTCTAGAAAGAATTAAGTAAAATTCAGTGTCATGGGACAGTAGAAAAAAATCTTGTGTCTCAATAAAAAATCCCTTTTTATATCAAGAAACTGGAAGATGACAGGTAGGACACAATGTGGAACTACCAGCTATACATTGACAGGGTGTTAGAACTACCTAGTAGATTTGAAGGAAGCTGATGGAGACATTTCAGTTTCCCATGACAAGTACAAGTGAAATGTAGCTGAAGTTTTCCTGGTCCTGCCTGGCTCCCATAGCCCTGAGGCCACTTGGACCCAAGTAAACACACAGAGGCTCATATTAATTAAAGCTGCTCAGCCATTAGCTTAGGCTAACTATTGACTAGCTCTTACACTTAAATTAACCCATAAGTCTTATTTATGTTTAGCCACGTGGCTTGGTACCTTTTCTCAGTTCTGCCTTTATATCTTGCTTCCTCTGTGTCTGCCTGGTGACTCCTCTCTCTGCCTCCCTCTTCCCAGCATTCTCCTCTCTGCTTATCCAGCCTATACTACACTTCCTGCCTGGCTACTGGCCAGTGTTTTATTTATCAACCAAATCAGAACACCACACATTCATAGCATACAGAACAACATTCCCATCAGTGAAACGCACAAGACAGAAAGCTTAGGACTTGGAAGTCTTGGCTCACAAAGGGTAGATACAAGGAGAACCAAATGGAAATATGAATCAGAGACAGAAAATCTGAAACAAGAGTCTCCATCAACACTTCAGTGCCAAAAAGGAGTGACAGGAGGAGGGACCAGTGAACAGGAAATTGCAACAATTGAAATTACACAATCTGGAGAGCAGCCAGAAAAATAGATGGAAAATTGGACAAAGCCTGAGGGTCCTGTGGGACTGTAATAAAAGTTAACCCTCACATCACCAGAATCCAGGAAGGAGAGAAATAAAACATACATTTAAGGAGACAATAGATGAAAACTTGCCACATTGAGTCAGAGACATAAACTCACAGGCTTAAGAAGATGAACCATCAAAATCAAGTAATAGGACCCCAATTAAAATATAGTTAAATTTATGAAAAGTAGAGACAAAACCCTCAAAAGAATCCCGAGAGAGAGGGGAAAGGGAGGGAGGGGAAGGGAGAGAAGGAGGGAGGGAGGGATAAAACCAAGATTATTTCTTGGCAGAAACCATAGAATTTGAAAGTAGTGTGGGGTTCCAAGAGCTGGAAGGACAAAACTAGCACCCCAGAATCCCATGACAGAGAACTATCTTCCGAAACAAAGTGAGGAGTCAAGACATTGTCAGATGTCTTGAACACAATAAGTGTGATGGGGAACTTTCATTGCCAACATGACTAGGCTTACCATCAACATGGAAACATATCTCTGTAGCTATGAGAAATTTTTTCACAAAAGTTTAGCTGAGCATGAAAGAACCACCTTGAGTGTGAGCAGCACCATCCCATAGACTGCAGCCCCAGATCAATGAAAGAGGATTAAAGTGAGTTGGGCACAAGCATTCATCTCTCACTGCTTCCCAACAGCATGTGCAATGTGACCAGTTGCTTCTATAGCTCACTGCCACATCTTCCCCGTTGTGATGGACTGGATTTCTTCAAACTTCAAGTCAAAGAAAACCTTCTTTCCTTGAGTTTTGTCTGAGATTTGGTCTCAGAAGGAGAAAGGTAGCTGTTGCAGAAACCAAGAGAATGTGTCACCAGCACAGGTTGATAATAATGGCCAGGGAAGGCAACAGAATGAACTGCAGCAAAAGGAACATGATATGGGGGGAGGGCACACAGTGAGAACTATGGGCAAATATACTAGACTTTTATTGTCCCCTAAAAGTGTTGGGGGATGTTTTTGTTTGGCTGGAACCTCCAGCTCATTCCTGCTTGATCCTGAAAATCCCATTCTTCTCTCTCTCCAAATCCTGCCCTCTCAGAGAATCTCCAACAAAGAAAAGCCTCCAAAAAGCCCAGTTTCACATTCTTGGCAGCAGCTGCAGCTCCTCCCCCAAAGTTGCCAGTAGTCCAAGACCCCACCTAAAGTGGTCAGCTTTTGATCATACTTGGGCACAAGTCCAGCTTATGGAGGACATCATGTCATCACCCTTCACCTATAGGGCATATAAGCTCCCTACTTTAGTTCAGCCATGTGGCTTCTTTTGGTCCCAATTTCTAGGGTTGGAGGACTCATCAGGGAGTTGCTCTGCTCAAATATACCTGTTCTTTTTCTTTTTCAGTTCAGCTTGATCTATCTTACTGTGTTGGTGGAGAAACCTGTTATCAAATTATAGAAAACCTATTAGTTTTCTTCTTTGTTTGAGACAGGCAGGGACCATGTGTCCCAGGCTGCCATAGAACTTGGTTTGTAGTTTAGGATTATCTTGAACTTCTGATCCTTTTGCCCCCGTGTAAATGATAGGTTTATAGGTATGAGCCATCACACCCCTCTTTCTTCTGAAGTTTTCTAAATCAAGTTTGTGGTGAAAGTGAATATCTCAAAACTGTGTGATGTGGCTTTAAATGTGCATAAATGAGATATTGAAGACAAATTTATTACATGTGGGAATGAGTAAAAGAAGAAAAAGTTCTTTACACTTATCTTCAAAGTGAAGACAACATACTACACATAGGAAACATATATTTAGAATGCCTGACCTGCCAAAAAAATGCTATGAGAAGAGATACATGTAAAATTGCTACAACAAAAACCACAATGAGACTGTCTAAAGCATTAAATGCATGATCCAGGCACTGGAGAGATGGCTCAGTGGTTAAAAGTACTGACTGTTCTTCCACAGGAGCTGGGTTTGACTCCAAGCACCCACAACGTGGTTCATAACCATTTGTAACCCCAGTTCCAGGGAATATGATACATTCTGGCCTCTGTAGGCACACCATGTTCACCCACTCACATAAAATAAAATGCAAAAACAGAAAATAAAACCTCATGATCCATAAAAGGAAAACCTGGTTAGCTAAACTTCATCAAAGTTAGAAATTTTTTATTTTTCAAGATCCTCTTGAGCAGTCACAAAGGAAATAATTACAATCAATATAGCCAACAAATGAGAATCTAGAATTTATTTTTAAAGAAATATCAAAGTTAAGCAGTGCAAAACAACAGTAAATTCAATTAGAATGGGGACAAATGATAGGAAGCATTCCCTGATACTGGGGCATGCACAGAAAATAAACACATGAGCAGATTATAATGCCATAGGCTATTAGAGAAATGAGAATTAAAACCTCAGTGAGATGCTAGGACATACCTGACAGTCTTATAAAAATAGTGACAATACCCAGTATTGGTGAGGACGAGGAGAGACTAGATCAACCAGATTTCCTTGGTGAAAATGTAAAATGGTAGTTACTTTGGATGGTAGTAAGTTCCTTTAAAAACTCATGTTGCTACTATAATGTGACCCAACAATTTTACTCTCATGCTAATTCCAGAAGAATAGAGACTCATGTTCTCATCTAACCTTTACATGAATGCTGTGATGGCTACTCTTGATTGTCAACTTGATACACTTGCAAAGAGAAAACACCACCTGAAGAATGGCCCTGATCATATTGGCCCATGGGTATGTCTATGGCACATTTTCTTGATTACTAATTCATGTGGAAAGGGTGTACCACCATAGGCAGCACCAATACCTAGGCAGATATTCCTGGACTATATAAAAATATAACTGAACCCGAGTCTGGGAAGCAAGCTAGCAAGCACAGTTCCTCCACGGTTTCTGCTTCAGTTCCTGCTTGAGCTTCTGCCCTGACTTCCCCCAATGATGGGTTTTGACTTGCAATTATAAGCCAAATGTCTTTGCTCCTCTGAGTTGCTGTTGGTCATGGTAATTATCACACCAACAGAGAGCAAACTGGAACAAATGCCCCAGATTTGAAACAGCCTGGCTTTCCTTCAGCGGTCATATGCATGGGTAATAGGAGTGTAGTATGACATATAAATCAGTAACAAAATTAGTTATTGATAGTTGTTAATCAACAAAGGCCAATTCCAAAGCAGTTGCAGTCTACACAATTCCATTTATATGATGGTTGTGAAATTAAAGTTATAGAAATGAAGAACAGATTAATTGATTGTCAGGGTTAAGAAAGGAATAGAGAGGCAGACAGAAGTAGGTGTGGGCATACATGGACAGTTTGGGGAAACTTTTTGCATCTTGACTGTATCAAGGCCCACATTCTTATTGTGCTAGTGAACTATAGTTTAATAAGACTTTACCAATGAAGACACTCACAGGATCCCTGTAGCAGCATATCTTATATACTTATGTGAATCTGTAAATATTTCATGATCAAAAATATAAGTAAAACAAAGATCAACAAAATACATAAGATTAGTCAATAGATCAGAAAATCTGGAAAATATCAAAATTTGCCCCTAGTGTGCCTTTGTGTCACTAAACAAAAATCAAAGCAAATAATGTGGCCACTTTCATCTATGAGCTCTGTTAAGAGAAGAAAAAAAGCAACATCTTTTATCTCTAGGGAGAGTGAGGAAGTCCACACTCTCACACTAATTGCTCAGTTTCTAGAAAATTGCATGTTGCAATAGCTATTTAGATGAATAATTCAATTGTAGAATACTACTTCACTTTGGGGGATTAATCACACTCTACTCAGGAAATGAGTCTGGAGTCAGTAAGAAAGAAATTATTGATCCCTTTCTTCATATTCCTTTTATCTACACAATATTTACACACAATCGTTGGATAGTTACATCACCTATGATGGACTCATCCTGAAAGTGATGTATGAAAAATAAATATGGAAGAGATTACAAAAGTGAGCTTTCTGGCTTCAGCTTGGATATGTAAAAAGGCTACATAATTTTGTCCTGCTAAGAAACAAACAAATAAACAAAAATGCTAAGCAAGGGCAAAGACAACAGACTTTCCTTAGACTCACCGGAGTTGTCAATCAAGGCTGTAGAGCACAGAGGATATTCTGAGAGGGATATGTACCCAGAGACTCAGATGTACTCATTTAGATAGAGTTCCTGGAAGAAACATAAAATAAGGAGTGTTTTCTATGAATTGCTGGAGGCTGAGGGGAAAAGGCTTGGGAGTGGGAAAGTCCCAGGGGCTGGGCCTTAGGGTAGATGCCTGATGCTTTCCTGGTTTTGTTTCTGAGAACACTCCCAGAGAGTCACGGCCTCAATTTAGAAAGCTTCCTCTGTGATTGGGAAAGGGTGAGGGGGAAATGACTATCTCCCATAGGTACATGTAATTGCCACATCAGAAGCAGATGCTGTAAAAGAAACCTTTCAGTTTTACTTCATCTAGACAGGAGGATCAGTGCCAATCCCCAAACTCTTGTAGCTTTCCTGTCTCTTCAGAGGTGATGGAGTGAGAAATGTTTACCAAGGCCACGTCCTTGGAGCATGAGCCCACTGTTAAATGACTGTGATGTAATCACCTCACAGGGTACTTCCTTTCCTCCATTACTTTATCAGCAGCCAGCAGCATCCCATGGAACAACACTGGGTTAGAGCAGGCAGAACTATCAAGCTCTGACTCAAGGAATTTGTAGAGACACTTAAAGTAAACAGGGAATACAGAAATCAGAAACAAAAACATCAGAATAATTTGAAACCAGGCACTCCTACATCAAACATTAAACATAGCACAACTATTAGCAAGATTCATGCTTAAAATCCACAAGAAATGCCTATTTGTTTCAGCTCCTGTTATACAGTATTATGTCAGACTTCCAACAAAAGATCACAAGGCATACACAAACTCTAGAAGGAGATTGAATCTAGTATTAAGAGTTAATGCAAACATTAAGAACTGGACTCAGATATGACACTGGGGTAGGGCATCAAGGGCCCTAGTAGACAGATACACACACTACATGAGCACAGTTGGGTGACATCTTCAAAGACAAAGAAACACCAAGAAATGAGAAAAAATGAATAGAAACAAAAAGTTAATTTCAATTGAAATAGATAGAGAGATTGATGGTCTGTTGAGTAGACTGGAAAACACTGAAGAAAGAATGTGTGAGTCTGTCATGACCATTAGGGTGTTTGGTCATCCGATCACCAGAGCAGGTCAGCTCAGGCACTCTCTCGACCATTGCCAATAGTCTACAGTAGAGGTGTCTGTGGATTTCTGGGGACCTCTCTAGCACTCTGCTTCTTCCTAATTCCCATGGGGGTCTTTATTTTTCATGTTATCTCTTGATGGAAGCAGATGCAGAGATCTACGCCCAAGCCCCAGGAGGGATTATATGAGCAAGAGACATTGAGACCATGATTGGAAAAAGCACAGGGACAAATAGCCAAACTAGTGGAAACATATGAACTGTGAACCAATAGCTAAAGAGTCCCCATGGAACTGGACCAGGCCCTCTGGATAAGTGAGACAGTTGATGAGCTTGAACTGTTTAGGAGGCCCCCAGGTGGTGGGACTGGGACCTGTCCTTGGTACATGAGCTGGATTTTTGGAACCTAGGGCCTATGTTGAGACACTTTACTCAGCCTTGGTGTAGGGAGGAGGGGACTGGACCTGCCTCAGCTGAATCTACTGGGTTGGGCTGACTCCCCAGGAGAGACCTTGCCTTGAAGGAGGTGGGAATGGGGGTGGGCTCAGGGGGAGGGGAGGCTGGGGGGTGGGAGGAAGGAAGACAGGGCAATCCATGGCTGATATGTAAAAGTAAATTAATTATAAAATTAAAATATTTTAAAAGAGAATGTATGAGTCTGAAGACCTATCAGTGTGAACTTTCCAAAGGTCCCTTTATCATGACAGCCCTGGAGAGACCAGGTATAGAGAGAACATACTTCAGTAGAGGCAGCATACAACAAGCTTATAGCTGACATCATTCTAAGAGGAGAAAAACTCAAAGCATTTCCACTAACATCAGGAAGACAAGATTGTCCATTCTCCACTCCTTTTCAATATGAAGCTCCAAGTCTTAGCTAGAAATAACATGAGAATGGAAAGGGGGTGCAAATAGGAGAGGCAGAAATCAAACCATTCTTATTTCCAGATACGAGTCTACAAGTGAAGGAATCCGAAACACTCCTCCAGAAAACTCCCTCAGATCATTAACTCCAGCAATGTGACAGGATATGAAATTAACACACAAATTCAGTAGCCTTTCTGCAGACCAATGGCAAACATACAGAGAAACAATCTCATTCATACAAACATACACGAAGGAATCCCAAACACACAAAGGAAACAGTCCCATTCATATAGAAATATAAAGGAAACAATCCTATTCACAATAACTAAAACAAACTAACAAAAACCTTGGAATAAATCTAACCAAGGAAGTGAAAGACCTGTACAATGTAAACTTTAAAACACTGAATACAGAAATAGAGGAAGACTCTAGAAGATGAAAAGACTTCCCATGCTCATGGCTGGGCAGGATAGATATAAAAATGACTATCCTACCAAAAGCGGTTTCCACATTTAATGCAATCAAAACTGCAGCTCCATTCTTCATAGGAATAGAAAACAAAAATCCAAAAATATGTATGGATTACTGGCCATGTTAAAATACTGCCAAATGTGTGTTATGTTCCCAAAGAGCTTATGATAGATAGTGTGAGGTTATAAATGTGTGGAGAATCCACTGTCATATGACATGGAACACGGTGGCTTAGGAACAGTATGGGGGCACTGTGGCTCTGTAACTAGAAATGTAGAACTGGAATCATCCAATGGCTAGTCAAGGAAGAATTTAGCTGATGAAGTTGAAAGCAGCTTAGAAGGATGGAAGAACTGATGGTGGATGTGCAAGGGCTGCAGGAGACTGATCTATAGCAGAAAATAGCATTTACAAAGACACAACCATGCGCAGCTGTGGTTCCCCTTGCTTTGGTTTATTTACATGCTGTTGAGGTTGCTGCAGAATAGGGATTTCTGGAATATCAGGAGTGAGTGAGCAAATTCCAACCTCAAGCTGTTATTTTATGACTCAGTGAATATAAGGACATAACAAGCAGCTATGCTGTGTTACTTGGGATCTCATGGCTATTTATCTTTTACTATCCATTACCTATCATATATCTACCTAGCTATCATCTATCTACATACTTTCTATCATCTGCTGACATGCCATTGATCTATCTCTACCTATCATTTATCTATCTTCTGTCACTCACCTGTTGACTATGTATGTATGTATGTATGTATGTATGTATGTATGTATGTATGTATGTATGTACCTACCTACCATCTATCACCTATCATTTATCTATTTATCCATCTATCTTCTGGTCATCTATAGTATTTATCTCTAACTTCTATATCTATCTTCCTACCCATCAACCATGTAGCCACACACCTATCTAGTCATCTTTCAATTGGTTCATTTAGGTTAATCTGTCTTCCTGCTCTTACTAAAAATAGAAATTCAGTTTTCAGATAGCGACTGGGTAGTCTATCCCTAAGTAAATATATGCTGTCCATTCAACTTTCTCATTATATTGAAAGTGATTCCTAGACTCCTGTATCTATTTTTGTATGCTGAGAAGACTTCCTTTATATTCTTATATTCTTTACCATTTCTTCTTTCTTTATGGGATATTTTCCCACTCAATTCCAACTGGAGTGGGAAGAACTTTTATAAGTTAACCTAATGCTCTTCCCTGTCTTCATCATGAGAAGACTGAGCAGATAGATACCCAAGCTGTGCAAGGCCATCCTATCCAACCTGCTAGCCTGGCCTGTGCTGTATATGACTTCTCTTGACTTTATAACACATTCCCTTTTCAGCCTATATGCTCCAGATCCTTATCCTTCAAAGCCCTTACTGCATTAAATAAAAGGAAGATGCTCCTGAAAACAGTACCCGTTAAGAAGATGGGAAGTAAGGACTATGCCTTATCTGTCTTTAGAGAAAGGCTTTGCAACTTACCATTCTTAAACCTGAGTCTTGCTTCAGAAGTTCAGCTGGAGGCAGTGTCACCCTCTCTGTGCTGAGTACATGCAACCTCTCTGGGAAGTGTCACTGAAGATACTCAGCTCTCCAGCAACCCACCCACCTGTCACATTTCAGTTAACACATCTAGGCTAAACTATTCTTATTCTCCAGACAACTGTAGCCAGACAGTATTTTGTGGGAAATAGAACTAATTGACTAGACATATGATCCTTAATTCTCATGATATTGGAATTACAAATGTCAAAGTAGAATTATTATTATTATTTTAGATTTTTATTTTTAAGTTCTTGTACAATTATTTTGTGTGTATATTGAGCATATTCCTCACATTTGGTTGTTTTCTCTCCATGGGAATTTCTATTAAAAATTGGTATGACTATTTATTTATTTATTTACTTACTTACTTAGTGGGGAGGTTCATGGGTGCATGAAGCAAGGTGCCATGTGGTGGTCAGGGGACGTCTTGCAGGAGTTAGTCCTATCCTTGTACTAGGTGGGCTCCAGAGATCAAACTCGGGTCATCAGGTTTGGTGGCCAGTGCCTTTGTTTGCTGAGCCATCTCAGGAGGTCAAAAACAGAACCAAAAGATTGAAGAGGGAACCACAGTCTCAAATAATTCCCCCCCCCCCCCTCTCTCTCTCTCTCACACACACACACACACACACACATTACAAAATATGTAAAAGAAATTTGCCTGGTTTTATTTTATTTTTTTTTAGTGTGTGCATGTATGGGGTGCATGTGTGTGTAATGTGTAGCACGAATCTTAGACGGTCTTATTAATAAAAACAAACCCAGGGCCTGGTATTGGGGTGAATGCTGGAAGATCAGAGAGAACCAGCCACAGCTTCCTCACTTGCCAATTCCTCAGTTGATCCTGTTTCCTCAGACTAGAAGCCTTTGAGTCCTCATCCAGAATGAATCTCAGCTGAACTGTGCTGCTCAAAAGCCTAAAAGCGTAACCAGGCTTAGTTCCTGGTCCTCATGCCTTAAATACCTTTCTGCTTTCTGCCATCACTTCCTGGGATTAAAGGTGTGAGTCACCATGTTTGGCTGTTTCCAGTGTGGCTTTGAACTCACAGAGATCTGGATGGATCTCTGCCTTTGGAATGCTAGGATTAAAGGTGTGTGTGCCACCATTTTCTGGCCTCTGTATCCAGTGGCTGTTCTATTCTCTGACCCCAGATAAGTTTATTAGGGTACACAATATTTTGGGGAACACAATATCACCACAGTAATGTGTGTGTTTGTATAAGCCAGGGCACACATGTGTTCAAGTGCATGTGTGGAGGTCAGAAGACAACTTGGGTGTTGGTCCTCACCTTTCACTTTGAGTCATGATTGTTTACTGCTGCATACCCTGGGCTGGATGGCCCTCTGACTTCCAGGGATTCTCCTGCCTCTACCTCCCACCTTCTCAAAGGAGCTGTTGTTATAGGGGCTTGCTACCACATCTGGCTTTCCCTGGGATCTAGGTAACCAGAGTCAGCTCCTAAGGCTTTTAGTATGTAACCCATTGAACACTATTTCCAGCCACATGATTTCAAAACTAAAGTTATTTTCACTGAATCCTGCTTCAGTGTGGCTCTGTTTTCCAAACTGGGGAGGTGACACTAATATAGGACCCTTGAGTGACAATGTTCAATGGTAAACGTGGGAACTCTGGGTTACTTTCATTATGGTCCCTCAGAGAAGAAAACGCAAGCCTCCCACAGCTCACCGGTGGTTCAAGGGCCCAGCAGGCTGTTTCTTCCTTTGGAGATACTTGACCAGAGTCACACATGTCCTTAACTTGAAGTAAAGGCAGGCAGCTCAGACTAAAGAGAAATTGTTACAGTTATAATATGGTTGTATCATGAGTCACTGTGCCTTAAAGACATGATTCCATTGTTTAAAAATCCCTACGGCTATTAATAACCCTAGGCCGTGGTCATGGAGTTTTCCCAGAATGCTCCATGGCAATTCCTTGCTGTCTTTCTCATTGGATAATAAATCATCTTCCTGGTCAGTAGTCTCTGGTCAGCGTTCTTGTCCCCACAGACAACCTGAGCCACCATGCAGGGAAAATCAGTGACAGATGGCCTTTGTCACCAGCTTCCCTGATCATCACCTGTACCAAGAACTGGATATGTTCTCATCAATCCTGTGCTTTCACAGGCCTTAACAGTATCACTCCCTCTTGGCAGATGATGATCCCATGGCTCAGATTGGCAAAACCTGCCCAAGAGCTCACAGCTATTCTGAGTGCACATGTGTACTATTTGACCTTCTAGCAGTGCCCTCTTAGGCTGGGAAATCCATGTGGGGAATTCAGACTGGTTCTGGTGACATAAGCTCTTTATCTCTCATCTGCAGGCACACACAATTACTACCGTGATATGAAGTTGTTCAAACAGACTGCGGAGACTGATGTTGAAAACATAAACAAGGTTCTCATTGGAAATCTCTTACATGTGTTGTCTTTGCGGCTGACAGGTTGGTGCTCACGTGTATTCCTCTGCTTGTATGTTAGCTTCTCTTGGGAAGCAGACTGAAGCCCCTGTAACACAGCAGTGTCTTGAGAAATAGTCATCGGACAAACCCTCAGAAGCTGTCTTTGTTTGTGGACTATGAGGAGCACCTTGGGGAGATTAATGGGAGCCAGGAGGAGCCTGCTTAGATTAGCACACATTCATTAGAAAAGGAGTATTACAGGGTTGGGCTGGGCTCGGTTGGGAGCACTGGTGGGGTGCTTATCTTGCATGTCTTAAGTTTATGTCAATTTGTGGCTTCAGTTGTGAGCAGCTGAACTTGCGTACACTCACAGCTACTAGAAACAACTTGGAGTTACTTAACACAAATTAAATCTACATTATTGAAAAGGAAGAGTCATGTGGTTTCTTAATTGTGTTCCATTAGTGGTGAATTTTAGTTTTCTGAAAATTAATATCTTTATGTTCAAGATAAAGAAGTAGGAAAAAATCTGATCACTCACCATGTATACTTTTCCCCCAGAGGCCATTACCAAACCTGTTATCTAGTTACCTATTCTTTCCCTTGTTTCTTCGAGAGTGATGGGCGAGGAAGATGATGTCATAGAGAACAAGTCAGCTGCTAAGACTTTGCTGAGCAGGGCAGTGGGAAAGACAGGGGCAGGAAGGTGCTAGAACAGGGGCCAGTGCTGTGGGACGGCCTTTCTGTATGCTGTGAATATGCGTTGCTACCATTGGTTAATAAACAAGCTGGTATGGCCTATGGCAAGACAGGTTATAGCCAGGTGGGAAATCCAAGAGAAATACAACGAGGAGAATGGTGGAGTTGGGAGAAGCCAGCCTGCCACCCAAGGAGTAACATGTCATGTGGCAAAATATAGATTAATAGAAATGGGTTAATTTAAGATGTAATAACTAGCTAGCAAGAAGCCTGAGCCATAGACCAAACAGTTTCTAATTAACATTAAGCCTCTGAGTGATTGTTGTATAAGCTGCTGTGGGCCAGGTGGGCCACAGAAAAACTTCCGGCTACAGGCCAGCTTCCTGTAAAATAGTGGTCACCCTTCTAGAAGCCAGATCTCACAGTCTAAAGGGGTGACGTCATGCCTCCCCTCCACTCTCTCTGGGACAGAGTGAGAAGCATCCCATTCTGTGACATCATCCTGTGCTGACGTCATCCTGTGCTGTGACAGCATCCCTTGCTATGATCAGCAGTTCTCAATTTCTGGTATCTGACTTCTCTATCCTCTTTGTCACTTACCATGTGTTGTACTAAATCAGGTGATGGCGACTTCCTGCTGGCTGAACTTATAAAATCCTGGACTCCCTTTGTTTGGGGGCTTTATTTAGGGGGATTTGCACTAGAGAGTCACTCTGAAGTGGTCCCCCCGGTTCCCCTAGGCCTCACCGTTTTTTCTTCCTCCACCCCATCACTCTCTCTCCAATGAAGCTTCTCTTCAGGTTGTAACGGGACGCCTTGCTTCCCATTGAAGGCTCCAGCATGTTTAGGTCCCAATACATTGTCCTGTTTCTAATGTTCTTCCTTTCAACTTGAAGCTTGAGACCCTTCACCCAGTAAAATGCATCTTCTTGAGGGGAATTATGGTCAGTTTTCTTTTTGGAGCAACTGTTTTTAATTGTTACTTCTTTTATTATATTCAACATAGAGAAGGAGAGAGGGGAGGAAGGAAAAATGGAAGGAGAGAAGAGAGGAGCACCATGAGGAACGCCCAAAGAGAAAGGGAATGGGGAAGCAAGAGAGGACGGGAGGGAGGAGGAGAGGGAAAGAGGAAAGAAAAACTGAAGTTTCGGAGGAAAATCTCAAACACGGTGTATCAGCAAATACCATTTACAAACTGGCATGAGGCATCTAGATAAGTTTAAGAGACAAAACGGGCTGGAGATGTAACACAGCTGGCTTTGGGAAACAAAATGTGGTAAATGCCTGTTACCTCAGAAAATTTGAGGCCAGCCTGGGCCAACTGTTCTCAAACAAACAACAAACCCTATCGTTTATATTTGAAAAAAACTGTGGGGCTATAGTGTATATGGTGCACACAGCATCCTGCATCTTCTGCCCTGACCTCTGGGATATTAAATTCCAGGGTAAGAACATAACCAGATTCTGAGGAAACATTTAACCTCTAATAGGTTCCCAATGTGTTGTCCTTGGCTACAAACCAGAAACTTGGAATATGTTATTTGGAAATAAGCAATTATGAAGTTACTTTCCCCTGCTTATGTTTAAGGATATGGTGACAACTTACAGACTTTATTAATGGTTTCAGAGGATTTATTTTTAAGCATAACTAATGTTTATTTAATCAGTTTCTTCCAGTGATTTATTTACCCAGTTCATCAGAAAGGGCTTCAGAGACTCGGTGCAGCACCTTGGGACTCAACTATCCAGCTCAGTCTAGTGTCAGCATGGCTGGAAATGGAATTCCTGTCACAAACTGTGAGCCCTCTAAACATGAGAGCCAGACGGTCAAAGTCTTAAGTTACATCTACTTTGGAGGAAGAGTGCCTCCTTCTAACACATAAAAATGAAGGAGGCTTGATAACTGGAGATAGAATGCAAGCCGTAGAGGTCCATCGTGGGCAACACTGTCAGTATCTTACCATTCAGGTTGAAGGGGAGAGTTGAACTCTCCATTTGATGACTTTTGAGAGGTTTGATGGGGTGCCAATTCTGTGGGGTGTTTACCCACCAACCCCACAGCTCCCCAGAGTTTCCTTGAGTGTGAGCATCAGGAAATATTAGATAGAAGGATTTATAGTGTGGAGATAAACAGATAGAAAATGCAGGATAGCCTCCAGAGGGCCTGGAACCTTTTCCAATGGGCCCCGACTGTCTCTGCCCCAGGGTATTTATAGAGACACTAAGGGGTGGAGCAAAAGACCTCCTCCCCCAGCACAGCCAAGTGCAGACCATTTCAGACACCTGCACTCAGGCCTGTGGTCCTAAGCATCCTCTATGCAGACATGGTAGGTAAAGCCACCGAGGAACCTGAAAACAGGCTCCCACAGCCAATCTGTGGGAACCAGCAGAAGGCACATCTTATGCTGGGAAGAACAAGAATGTTCAACCAACATTGTTGAAATAATTTTTTTCACACAGCTAAGAAATGTGAAAGAAGTGCCCGGTGGTGGTGGTGCACGCCTTTAATCCCAGCACTCGGGAGGCAGAGACAGGCAGATCTCTGTGAGTTCAAGGCCAGCCTGGGCTAACAAGTGAGTTCCAGGAAAGGCGCAAAGCTACACAGAGAAACCCTGTTTCGAAAAACAAAAAACCAAAACAAACAAACAAAAGAAAGAAATGTGAAAGAAAATAATGTTGAGGGGTTGCAGATAACAGACTGGATTTAGGTTATTAAGTGAGCCTATCACTTAGAAACTAGCGAGGCTGCCACATCTAAGTCTACCTAAACAAATGTTTTCTCTAATATGGATTTAGCAGTGGCTTATGGGAAAATTCTTTCCCGAGAATGCCCAGGAGAAACCAATGAGAAATTTCCATTTATTCTGATAAAAGGGACTGCTGGGAAGGGGCCAAGGTGGGGACCAGAGGCCTTTGTGCTCATAACTATTTTCTCTGCTCTGACAGAAGCTCGATTAAGGAGAGAAGGGTTTATGTTGGCCCATGGTTTGAGAGGATACAGCCCACCTTGCATGAAAGGCATTGGTGGGAGTGGTGGTGGCTGGTTCCATTGCTCCAGCAGCCAGGATCAGAGAGGGAGATGGTTGCTAGTGCTCAGCTGGCTTAATTATTTTTCCTTATTTAGTACAAGAAACTCAGTATAGGGTACCACCCACACCCTGGGTATGTCATCCCCCCTCAGTTAAATTTCTCTAGAAACACCATCCCGAGTGATGCTAAATCCATTCATATTGACAATGAAGATTAACCATGACAGCCACGCTAGCCTAGCAAGCCAGCCTGAGTCTTAGGCTCTTTTCCTGGATCTAAAAGCTTTCCATGCCAGAAAAGGGAGGCAGGTTCAAAGAGATGAAACGAATTATTGAAATAATTGAAGGTATTATCATTTTTTCTATGTTATAGCACCTCAAAATGTTGGGATTAGGACCTAATCATTTGTTCAGCTCTGAGGACTGTGGTTATAGTCTGGGCTGTATGTGCTCACATGAGGGAGGTCAGCCACCAGGTATCATAGTCTTGCTTCCTTCAGCAGGCTAGCCTGGGTTTATGTACAAGGTGACCTCAGGTTTCCCAGAATACAATAAAAGGAAAGCCCCCATTAATGCTCAAAAGCATGCCGAGCTTCTGCTTGTCATAGTACAGATGGCTTAGCAAAGAGTTGATTCCAGAGGTAGGAAAACAGACTCCTGCTGACTGGACATGTGCAAGAGTGGTGTAATAGAGGAGGACAAGGATCTGGGATACTTCTACTTCGATGTTATTTTTATGTCTCCTGCAATGTCCACATTAGTGGTTTTTTGTTTTTTAAGAAAAATTAAATTAGATGCACAGAGTAAGAAATACCTTTTGTGTTGACTTGATTTTCAGCAGTGTTGGGGAAGGAGCATGGCTGGCTGAATTGTCGTAGAACATGCATGGGAGGCAGCGCTGGAGGAAGCAGGGCTCACTCGCTCCCTATAATTCTAATTGCTTTGTGGTTTAAAGGGCTTTCATTTATGCATTTTGCCTAGCACAGTCATCTTGGAAGACTATAATAGTACAATATTAATTGTGATCAATCATGTTTTAATGATTTATTTTATGTTATTGGTGTTTTGTCTGTCTGTATACCACACGTGTGCCAGGTACTTGTGGAGACCAGAAGAGGGCATCAGATTGCACGGAATTAGTTACAAACCATTGTGAGTCTCCATGTGGGTGCAGAGAATTAAATCCAGGTCTCCCGGAAGAGTAGTCAGTGCTCTTAACCACTGAGCCATCTCTCTGACCCCATCAATAATAGTTTTGAATGTTTATGGTCATCTTTATTCTTATCCTATTCTTTCATTTTTGCTTTTTTATTTTCCCCACTTATGTCCATTTGCTCCCGGATCCAGTGTGACACTTCCCTCTTCAGTTTCCCATTCCTTTGGAAGCGTAGCACTTGGGCTTAGGAGATGGCTCAGCAGGTACATGCTGCCTGGCAAGCACTAGGGACTGAGTTTAGATCCCAGCACCCACATACATGCTGGGCATAGCAGCTCATGTCTGTAAGCCCAGAAGTCCCTTCTGTTTACATAAATACAAGCATTGTGCCATCTTTCCATGTTACTGTACCCGCCTCCCACCAAATCACTGTCACTGCTGGTGCATTCTGGTCCCTCTGCGATTGCGCCTGAGTTGGAGTAGTCAAACATACGCTGCTCTGCTGGGCAACCTCCACATGGTTTTCCTTCGCTTGGAGGTTTTAAAATCTCACTTTGGCAACATATTTTGCATGTAGCCTATTCTTTTGCAGGGATCAACTGATGTAACCTGTTACAGAGTTTGTGTCCCTGATTCACCCTTCCCTCATGTGTTCATGAGTGTCCTTTTTAAAAAATCACTTTTCATGTTATTTTTGACTGGAATCTCTCACTGAATATGGATCTTTCCTCAGCTAGGCTGACTGACCAGTGAGCTTCAGGGATCTGCCTGTGTCCACAGGCACATGTCCCCCTCCCCAGCCCAGGTGTTACAGGCACATGGCACCATACCCTGCTTTTATGTGGGTGCTGGGGATCTTGACTCATTGAAGCCCTTTTCCCTATCTTTTATGTAAGCTTGCCTCCACTGATTAAATCAAGCAATAAAAGCCAATAGAAAGTCAAAGAGGAGTCCCCTATTTTCAATATAAAGACAGATGTTGCATTTGGAGGCTTTTGCATAGGACAGTTTGTTTTATCCTGCAAATACAGTCTATTGTCACTGGATCAAGCACCCTTCTTTCACACACAGTCATTTTCTCCTGCTTCAGGAGAAAGTCAGCATATTTGGCATCCATTCTAGACAGAGATTTGGAACAGTTAGAGCCACTCCCACAAACCCAAAGGGAATCGAATAATGGCAAACCTGGCATGACCTACCCTAGGCATCTGTATCCCTTTGGCAAAGTCAGTTCCTACAATGAGGTGTTCTTTATCTTTCTCCTTTGCACCCTCCCTGCAATGTGAGTCTATTCTGGTTTCCTGCTGTGTTTTCTAGCCCACAACCACCTACTTTGCTAATTGTCTAGCTGGAGGCTTTAAAAAATTCCATAAGTATCATCATAAAGAAATTTCCTGTGTGCCTGTTCTTTATTAATATAATGACATTAAAGTGTGGGGATGTTATTTAGATTTTCTGCGGGGGAGACTGAGTAATGTTACTCATTCACCAAACAAATAAAGTAAATATTAACCTAGCTAAAATTATAGACATCATGACTAATGCTACAGGAATGTATGTAAAATACTGTGAATTCAAAGATTAGACATAACTTCTAAAGTTGAAGTGAAATACTGACAGTCTACTGCCTCTTAATTTGTTCTTTATCGCCCTTGGAGACTGGGAAACTTAGAATATATCTTTTGTTTAGAAAAGACATGGACTCAAGGGGGACTTCATTATTAAGTTCATTAGATTTCTAAGCTTATTAATTTGGAAAGAATCATGTTGAACAGTTACTCTACAGTAATAGAACATAATGTATTGAAATGTTGCATTGTTCTATAATAACTCACTTGGTGCTGAGAAGAAATTATTTTTTTGCTTAGATGTATGTTAGTTTCTTTATATATCTTACCTATAGACTTACCTCAAACCATACAGTTTATGTAGTGTATATCCCAAATTAAAATGTAGGAAAATAGCCTGTCATCCTAGCTCTGAGGCAAGAGGATTCCCAGGCTAAAGAGTGAGACCCTGCCTCAAAGGGAAAAAAAAGAGAAAAGGAAGAAACTAAGGGAGAAAGGAAGGAAGGAAGTGAATAAGGAAGGAAGGATGTGAAGAAGGAAGGAAGGAAGGATGTGAAGAAGGAAGGAAGGAAGGAAGTGAAGAAGGAAGGAAGTGAAGAAGGAAGGAGGTGAAGAAGAAATGAAGAAAGTGAAGAAGGAAGGAAGGAAGAGAAGAAGGAAGGAAGGAAGAGAAGAAGGAAGGAAGGAAGGAAGGGAGGAAGGAAGGAAGGAAGGAAGGAAAGGAAGAGACAAGGAGAGAAAGAGGAAGCTTGGAAATTGAGAGTGAGAGACTAAACACTGCATTCTGAATTAACACCAAATATGGCCAAAAGTTAGGTCAGATTTTCATTGTTAACTAATAATTTACAAAACCCACTATGTAATGAAATGGTCATATTTTATAGTTTTTCTCTTAGTTATATTCCCCCCCTTTCTTCCTGTTTGTATAAATACAAACAAGCCACATAACATTATTAACACAAAATTGGGGGCAGTGGAGGAGACAGACTTTTTCCAAGCAAAGTTGGGGTTGGGGTCCTGTGTGTGCAGCATGCAAAGGCCACAGCCAGAACACAGATGGATCTGTAGCTGAATGTTTTCCTGTGTCCCGCCTGGTCCGCAGCCACTCTGACCTAAGTAAACACACAGAGGCTTATATTAATTAAAACTGCTCGGCTATTAGTTCAGGCTTTCTACTGACTAGCTCTTACATTTAAACTCAGCCCATTTCTACTAATCTGTATTGTGTTCTATGGCTTTACCTGTGTGCCATTACATGCTGCTGCTCCCTGGATGGCTGGCTGTCATCTCCTGACTCAGCCTTCTTCTTCCCAGAATTCTCTTTTCTGCTTGCCCCGCCTATACTTCCTTCCTGGCTATTGGCCAATCAGGATTTTATTTATCAACCAGTCAGAGCAATGCATATTCACAGCTTACAGAAAGACATCCACAGTGTGGGTCTTTTCCTCTAGTGAGGTGGAGGAAGTGATGACATGGGGCTCCTGGAAGGGAAGGGTGTAAAAGTGTAAGATGTGATGGCATTCTTTGGTGATTTGTGTAGGTTCAGGAGAAAAGGGAGCCAGATGGCTTCTGGGATTGGAAAGGGAAGAGCTGGAGAAAGGAGCAGCTTTGCAAATGGGTGATGGGGAAG
The DNA here is from genome assembly GCF_903995425.1 of Onychomys torridus. NCBI lineage: Eukaryota > Metazoa > Chordata > Mammalia > Rodentia > Cricetidae > Onychomys > Onychomys torridus. The sequence continues at coordinate 104,190,615 of NC_050449.1, forward strand.
CCAAGGGCACAGAGTTTATAGCAAGGTAAGGAGTTGAGTCCTTGAGTGTGCAGCAGAAAGAGAAAAGATTGAGTCTGCACAAAAATACAGTGGGAAATAGAGCTGGAGTTTGAGAGAAAGTACTGGGAGTGGGGTACAGAAGGGAATTTGTTGGTGGGTCAGAAGGAAGGTCCTGATAGGGTGGAGAAAAAAGCCACTTCAGAGAGAACTGGAGCTGAGAGAGTTTGGTGGGGATGGGAGGGGTGGGTGGCCAGCAGGGTCAGAGTCAGCGGAGGGTTCTCTTGATAGAGTAGGATTTGGTAACAGTTTGGGATGTGGAACAAGATTGATGGGGGTGGGGAGGAACCTCTGACCACTTGCACAGTTGGTACACAAGGAATGAAATGAAATAAAGCACATGCTGTTACATGTCTAATGCACACAGTAGGTGTTTAATTCAGCAGCTGAATCAATGTATAGAAGAAAAAGTTGGGGATATGTGGTGATATTGTTTCTAGATGGGATGATGCTCTACAAGTATGATGATGTTCTATGATTTTAAAAAAATTACTAATTTTTACACATATGAATGCCTACATGTTTGTGTATGTGTGGCACCCACAGAGGCTAGAAGGGGGCATCAGATCCCCTGAAACTGGAGTTACAGAGAGTTGTGTCCCATCACGTATATGCTCAGAACTAAACTTGGGTTCTCTGTAAGAGTAACAAGTACCCCTGACCTCTGAGCCATCTCTCCAGCCTCCAGTTTTAAGTTTTGTTTTTATCACTCTGATATTTGATATCTGAGCGAGAACAGGCCAATTCACTCCCTGTAGTTTGATTTCTTCATTGTTAGAAATTATGTCATCTGGGGGGCTGTCAAAATGACCAAATAATAAAACTGTCTTTGAAAGCTTTTTGCACTGTGGTAGATTTTATATACATAGTTTCATGTTAGAATTTGTATCTTAAAGGCTCATGCCTCAGGAAAGAGCACTTGGACAAGGCCAACCCTGATACAACCCTGATAATTCTTTAGTCAGTACCAGAGATCAGGCACAGCACACATGTGACCCCCAGTCTCCATGGCAACAGACAGAGGTGACACCTGGTCCAGGCCAGGCTCCCTGGTCCTGCCTAGAATGGCTTTGACATGACACAATGGCTCAATTTGAAGATTGCCTCAAGGGTCTGAGTGTCTCAGCAGTGATGAGTGTGACCTCAGCTGTGACGTTCAGCAGTTGACTCCATACTAAGTACTTTATAAAGAAAATGTGACCACATGAAATCACTGTGTTTATCAGAAAGCTCAGAGGATTGTGATTTTTATAGGCAAATACATGAAACTCCATGTTGGAGAAAACAGGGCAGAGCAGTTTATAATGCTGCGCACCGAGTCTGAGCTATGCTAGCACCACCCCACCCCCTGTCCTAATTCCTGGCTTCAGACCTGTAATTCTTGTAGTGAGCATTTTCTTAGAGTTGGTCTACAAAATGCAGTGGTCCATAGGAAAAAATGGGGCACATCAAATGCAGGAGTGCTCTGAATTCATTTGGAGGTTCAGTGCTGATGATGTAAATTGCCTTGGTAGGACCACCTAAGGGGAGCTTTCTTTGGAAAGTCTATTTTTAGCTCAGAGCCTGGGAGAAACAAAGAGGCAGCAGAAAGTGTGCTCTTGCTTGACAAATGACAGAATGCAAACACCCTGGAGTGGGCTTTTACCCCTTGCCTTCAACCCCACACTTAAGGGGATTAAGGGAGAGGCTGGATGTTAAGGCAGATTCCCGGAGAAGGCTGTATAGTATCAGATTCTGACATGCTTGAGAGCCCTGTGCTTCTTAATTCCAGTTCAGATTTCTCTACTGTAAGGGGCTGGGAGAGAGCAGAGAATTTAGACAAAGCAAGCTCCCCTAATCCACTGACATTATCTGCACAGCAGCTACCTTTTCAGTACCTGAGCTCTGTCCCTCATCAGTAGGCAAAGGGCAATGAAGGCCCCTGAACCCTCCCCCTTAAGGCCTCCGTCTGCTTCTCTTGTCCTTGAAGAAATGATGAAGAGAGCTATAAAGTAAAAAGAACAACAACAACAAAAACAAAACAAAACAACCCCCCCCAAAAAAAACCCAGAAAAACAGGATGCCATCTCTTGTCTGGACTATGGAAATCTACTCCCAAACAACTTTTTTCATTCTCTTGTCCTGCCTATTCTTCTGAATAATGCCAAAGGGGTATTTCCAAAACAAAGTGATCCTGGATCCCTTGCAAGTCTCCAAGCTTCTCAAAGAAAGAACCCCTGCCCCCTTCCTTTTTCACTCTTAGCTTGGGACCCATGCCTGATACATATTTGACTAATTGGGTAGAACTGAGGATTGTCATTCATTAATGTGCCTGCTAACACTTCTTCCTCCGTCTAGGTGGAAGTCTGTGCATGGTTCTCCCACCAAGCTCTCTCCTTGTGAATGTCCACAGCCCATGTGACCTCATAGTTCATAAAACATTCTACTCTTCAAGTGTATCCCTTGGGGTAAGAATTTCAATACCCAACAAGGTTTAAGATGAGGAGAGCTAGCTAAGCTTTGCCCATAGGTTCCCTTACCTCTGGGATGTTCTACTGGCCAACTTACTTGTCAATGATATCCCTATGGGTTGCTCTTGAAAGTCACTGATATTAGACACCTGTGACCAACAAGATGGCCATATCAGGTGACCCACTGCTGTTCACTGTGAGCCTATTCAGGGGGATGTGGTGGGAGTTGTCACAGCAATATCTGCCTCTAGAAACTTTGAAAGACATGTGTATGACACATTGGGCTCCATAGGATAGAAACGGCAGATGATATCAAATATATAAAGCTATGAGGCAGATTTGCTACTTAAAAAATCCAAGTTCTTTTCTCCTTGGAAATTCAGATGGACAGCATCTCTCATCTCTCTTGCAGTCAGTCATGGCTTTATTATTGACAGCCATCTTGGTTACTTTTCACTGCTGTGTAGAGACACTGTGACCAAGGCACCATATAAGTGAGTTTATATGTTATAGATAAAGCTTGCTTACAGTTTCAGAGGGATGAGTTCATGATCATCATAGTAGCATGGCAGCAGGTAGTCAGCTATGGTACTGGAACAGTAGTACTAGCTTCCATCTAGATCTGCAAGTTGGAGGCAGAGAGAGAGAGAGCTAATTAGGAATGGCATGGGCTTTTGAAACCTCAAAGCCTACCCACAGTGACACACCTCTTTCCACAAAGGCCCTACCTCCCAATCCTTCCTAAACAGTTCCACCAACTACAGACCAAGCATTCAAATATATGAGCCTGTGGGGGCCATTCTCATCTAAACCATCACAACATCTAGTCCATGTGATTTGAGAAGATAAGATAGATATTAATGTCAGATTTCATCCCATAAGTGTTTCTCAGTGCTCTTAACTTGATCCAGCTGATTTGGGGAGATCATTTGTGATTATTTCAGACCCATGTGCTAAAGGAGCTTAAGATTACATTAGCCTACACCCCAGAATTACCTTGCCTTGTGCTCCCATGTGAATGAGACACAGGCTTTTGCTATGTTGAAGCCATTTTTGAGTTGGAGTTTATTTGTTACAGTAGCTAGCTATATTCTGATACAGATGGTTACTTAGTCGGGAGTGGGGGTGGTGAGCCTGGTAGAAAGGATATCTGAGTTAAGACCTGAAACAAGATTCACTCGTATTGAGGCCAAGGATCCATTTCAGGAATGAAAAGGAGCCAAGAAGGTAAGGAAATGTGCCACATGACACACACATCAAGAGGACTGAAGCTGGCCCCTGTAGAATCTTTTAATCACACTAAGGATCTGGCTCTCTTTTCATGAGGGCCATTGGGGAGTCTTGAATGAATTCTAATAGACAGAAATAACTGTATAGAGTGTCTAGAGTTGTTTTCTATCCATGGACACAACTCAGTTCTTTACATTTGTCTTTGTACACATTTTCTTAAGCTCAAGAATGAAAGTACTTATGAAAATTAAACACAGTCAAATTCTCCTTTCTTCCTGCACCAACACCTTGAAGTTGGGCTTTCAAGAGCCAAATCCTAGGCAGATGAGCCTGCTCAGTCACTTCCCTGATGCATAGGAAGAACCCTCAGAAGGCAGAGGAAGGAAAGAAGCCATTGTTGGAACATATGCACTACTCACCCCCTTTCCTCCCTAGAATCCCCTCCTTTGCTTCCAGTGAAGAGTATGAGGAATTGGTATTTGTTCTTTGTGGATCCACTCCTCATGCACTTATGGAACAAAATCTGGTGAGATCCTACTTTGTGCAATGACGTGTTTTAGGTTCTAGGAATAAGGTGATAGTAAATGTGACAGGCAAAGACCATGTTTAAAGAGGATTCAGTTGAGAATAAACCTAGAACTCAGTGCATGAAAGACAATCACTTGTTTTCCCAGCAACATTCATAGACAGAAGATTTTTTAAATTAAATTATATATAATAATTGTTATTAGTAATTATTAGTTATTCTGCAAAAACAACGCACTGACCCTTTAAGACCTGAGTAAAATGTGAAAATAAGTTCTGATCCACCAGAGGAAGAGTCTCCCAGGGAAAGAGGGACCAGAAGGAAGCCCTGAGTGACAGAGTATGTGGCATTCATGAACAAGCAAAAAAGAGTGACAGTGTGGAGGGCCCAGTACCCAGGGCTGTGCTAATGTAGATATTTGCAGACATCTCATTTCCAGGAAAAAGAAGAAATGACAAACACAAAGAGATAAGGAATGTGTGACCTCCCTAAAGGAAAGTAGGTAAGAGAACAGTCTATAAGGGAGATCAAATTTCAATTATGTTTAAAAAGTAAATAAGCCATAATTAAAAAATTAAAGGAAGATATAACATCAATCATCTCACTAAACAGAATATATCAATAAAAGGTAGATGTTATATTAAATGTCAAACATCAGTAATTGAGTTAAAGAATACAATAAGTGAAATAAAGGTGCATTAAAAGGAATTAATAGTAAATATGAACTTATGGAGAGTAAGTGTGAAAACAGTTCAGTAGGGATGATAGAACCCAAAGACGAAAACAGTCAAATGAATGAAAGAAAATAAACAGAGGCTGAAAGATACATGAGACACCAGCAGGTGTCAATGTCCATGTACTGGGCATGCCAAACAGGAGAAGGAGAAGTGAGCAAGACTTAACTGAAGAAATAAGGAGGGAGTGCTTCCCATGTCGATGAACAGCAAATCCAGGAAGCTCAAGCAATTCTGAGTAGGTTAACTAGGGAGAGATACTCATAAACAGATACGTTATAATAAAGTGCTGGAAGCGAAAGCTGGAAAAAGAAGGAGACCAGCAAGAAAACAATGACTCATTGTCAAGGAAGCCTATGACTCTTATTCAAGCTAAGCTATGACATTTCCATAGAGATAATGGAAGTCAGCAGACACTGGGATAATAGGTTTAAAGTCCTGACCATGGGGGAAATACTGTCTATTAAGAATGCTGTGTGTCCAATAACAATGTCTTGTTAAAATAAGGGTGAAATGGAACAAATATCCACAAACTGAGTTAGTTTCTAGCAAATATGATAAAAAAAAATCAACAGTCTTCTGGCTGAAAGTAAGTGACACCTGATGGGCATCCAAATCCTCATGAAAAAAGAAGGGGGTACCAGTGACTAAGAAGAGGCTTCCTTCTCTTCTAGAGGACCCAAGTTAATTTCCCAGCACCCTGGTTGGGCTGCTCATAACTGCTGGTTAACCCCAGATCTAGGATATCTGGTGCCTTCTTCTGTCCTCTGTGGACACCTGCACTCACATGAACATAACCTTCCCCCACAAACACATATAAATAAGTAATAAAATAGATCTTATAAAATTAGATAAAGTGATAATTTTAACAAAACACAATTGGGCCAGCAACATTTTTTAATGTAACTATATAATAGTTCAATACAAAGATGAAAGAAAATAGAATTTTGGAAGTCATTATTTCTATGTCTAATTGCAATTTACAAGTCAGAAACTAATTCTAGTAAATTGAAATGTTTATTGTGTGTCCCAGAGTAAGCACTAAAGCTGACTAATAAAACAGCTAACATTATTGAACAAGTTAAAATGCTATATTGAAAAATATCCATTTGATGCAAAGGAAAAAAATAAGAATAGTAACAACAAACCCCCCAAAACCATAAGATGCAGATAACAAAAACCAAAATGTCAGATATAAGTCAAATTTTAACAGTAATAACACTGAGTGAGAATGAACAACTCAGTGGACAGAGATTATTGGACTGAATAAAACACTATATGTGTTTCACAAGATACACTTTTAATTGAAAGATACAAACTGAACAAAAGAGAGGATAGTCACATAAAGAGCAACTATGAGAAAGCCAAATAGACTAATTCCAGATTAAAACATATTTTCAGCAAATTACGCTTCTTAAGACAAATAAAAACATTTTTGCAATGGTGAGATGGTCAGTTTGTAGGAAATCTATAAATTATAAACACATAGTTACTTAACAACAGGGTAGAAAATACACAAAGCAAAATAGACTTAAATGCCTGGACAAATAGAGAGCTCAGCTGTAGATATTCAATACTTTGCTTTCAATGAATAATAGAACAAACACAAAGAAGGTATGGGGCTGTATGCCAATAGGGTCGTTTAAAAGACAGGGTCTTTCTCTTCTACATGAAGTTCTATTTAAACTTGTTGACTGAAACCACTGGAGTTGCCTTGTGGAAATAGCAGCTGAGCCTATAGGAGATGTTAGTTTTCTGGGTGGTGGAAAGACTGGTCACTCAACACTAAGCAATGACTTCTACTCCTGTGGATTCCTGTTTGGAGGCAACAAAATACGCTATTGTTTTAGCTACTGTCCTTATGATTTGAGATAGCATCTCACTGTGTATCCCAGGCTAGCCTGGAATTCAGAATGTAGCTCATGCTGCCCCTTAAGCATGTATGGGATTATAGCAGCACTGCACAGGTCCTTTGCTGTCCTTTAGGACACTTCAAGTGTAGATTTCTTTCCCATACATCAGAAACTTCTCTAACCAGGGCTCTGTGTGTACTACTAAACAAATATTCAGTTAAAGACTGTATTTATAGTGTATTTATAAAGGAGAATAGTAGAAAACCCAAAAGGAAACAATCAAAAAATTCAAAGTAAAATGAGAATTGAGTCAAAAGAGTTTGACTCAGGCCCACTGTCTTTACAGTATCAGGTATGTAATCTTAAGTAACATACTCAAAATTTGGTATGTGACCATGAAGGTACTTGGCCTTCTTAAATCTCAGTTCTCCTTATCTAAAACTGAAATGGAATGATGCCAAGATTTTCCAAGGACTAAATATAATAATGTAAATTAAATGGAAATGTGAGGAATTATGATGAATGCGTTCATTAGTCAATGAATTATTCAGTTTATTCTTGAGCCTAGGACAATCTCAGCCTTCATTTCGTTACATGCAATTGGTGTACCTATATTAATTGATTATTCTGAATTGAAGTATGGAAAAAGAAATGATTAACAGATAGTGTTTTCCAGAGAAGCAGCTCCACAATGCTGTTTCAATTTTGAAGTGCCATGAAGAGGCGTTCCTTGGTGGTTAATATTGCATGCATTTTACTAGATAGTTTCTCTTGCTTTTTAAAAAGCACTTTGTGGATTCACACGTAGCATGTGGTTGATAGTCCTTTCCCCTTAATGCTAAGAAGTTCCGTATCAATTTGCATCCCATCCATCTCCAGTTGAAACCTCAGACCTCAGGGAGCTGACTGTCATTTAAACTTCCTGTGATCAGGCTTTATTGTCCTTTGCCCTGATTCTTTGATCTATTTGATCCTGTTGTTTATATTTCCATCACTTTTCTCAAAGGATTAGGAATGGGGTAAGAAGAGATTGCATAACACTTCACTGGAGTTCCTCTTTTATTCTGTCTTTTCTGGGCTGGGCCAGCTTTAGCCTGGAACAAGCAGAAAAGGAACCAATCTAATTGTAAACTGCTCCGTTACTCTGACCAGGTCTCACTTACGCTTGTCATCAGGAGCACAGTGACACATCTCTCACCAAGGTCCTTCTGTGCTCATCATGCTGATAGGATTCCAGGAAGAGCAGTGTGGACACAAAGCCACATCTTTCCTGATTTAGATCAAGGTCTATTGGGCCAATTGCAGCAGAGGTGATGCCCTGAAGGAAGGGCATACGGAAACATCTGGAAACAAGCTTTTTGTGCCAACGTTGGGTGGGAGGGAGCAGGAAGAAAAAGCTAATGCATTACCAATTGCATTGTGGGACAGAAGGCCTATATCTTTGCCACTGCTGTAGTTCCAACTCTCACTGCAGTGAAAAAATACCTCATGGGAAGGGAGGAAGGACTTATTTCCGCTGACAGCCTTGGGATGATCCATTGTGTCCACCTTGCTTGGCAGGAATTGGTGGTGGAGGAAGCTCTGAGATAGTTGGCAGGACTGTCAGGGTGGTGGCTCACTCCTGGGTGGTTCAGAGGCTGCACTATGAAGTTCAAGGCCTTCTACCCAGCTTTCCACTTTCTCCTTTTCCATCATATTAATTTATTCTTTTCCCCTTCATTTCTGTATGATATCCCTCTTTCTTCTTTTATAAAAAGATTGACTACGACCAATAACAATCTATAACCAACCCCCTAAACAAAGACAAACATCCATAATCTATTTTTTGGAAATGTGGATGTAGTTCACTAGACTACTTCCTGCTGATTGGAAGCACTGGTAATCTTCTGGGGATCCTGGGAAAATTTAGGATAATGGTTAAGTCTTGGCTGTAGTATTTTGTGAGGCTGAATCATCTTAGTCAGCAGCCTTGAAGCTCTTTTGGATGTCGGGTCATCTGGGCCATCATTTTGATTGATGTTTAGACTTCTTGCTCTGAAAATACATGAACTTTTAAGTAACATGTATCTTTGTACTGATACAAACATAAGCTGTGCATTGTACCTAGGCCAGTCAAACTTTTCTATTCCTTTTCTCAGAATTGAAGCCCCCTGCCCCTTGACCGCTGATAATTAGAATGTGGATGTGACAGACATCTACTGTGTGGCCTAGGAAACAGCAGAGTGGAAAATTAAAAGCTACAAAAGTTCTGAGGTGACTGGGTAGGCAGAGGAACCTATTGCCTTAGGACTACATGACAGATTAAAATATAGGTTGACAAGGCGGCTCAGTGGGTAATGGCTCTTGCTGTTGAGCCTGATGGTCTGAATATGATTCATGGGACCCACATGGAGAGAATCAACTCCTGCAAATAGTTCTCTGACCTTTACACACACCATGGCACCTGCACACACACACACACACACACACACACACACACACACACACACACACACAAATATAATAAAAATAAAAACAAGCTAATGCATGCTTGAAATACAAAACATAATTGTTGAAGACATACAGAATTTTTAACTTAAAATACAATACAAATAATGATAACTAGTTAATTTTATTGTGTGTTTTGCAGTTCAGTACACAAGGACTGAAAGACATCCCAGAAACAAGAAATACTGGAGTTTTCGTAGATTTAATAGCTACAATGAATACCTGAATACATGCATACACACACACACACACACACACACACACACACACAATTTGCAAAGAAGATTCAGAAAGGAAGTTCCTTGTTACTAAAACAAACAAACAAACAAACAAGCAAACAAACAACAAAAAGAAATATTGGATTATCACCTAAATAAACTCTGATTTTTTTGAAAGTTATTTTTTCAAACTTAAAGTCCAATGCAACTGTTATTAATTTGTAGTATCAAGGCCCAAATTTGCTGCCTATAAAGAGAAAGACTTAGTGTATAATGTGATTACTTGATTGAAGTCTTAAGTAAAATTACCTTTAACTATGCCCTGATCACTATATATTGACTGTAAGTTTTTAATTAGTGGTGGTTGTGTAGTTTAACAAGTACTTCAAAGTGCTACCATAGATCCCTTTTGACAAATGTAACCAACATCTATAAGAGACACAGAGCATTTTTACCTCATAGGAAGGTCTCTCTTGCTCTATAAATCTTCACATGAATTCCTTAGAATTACTAGGGATACACAGGACACCCAGCAACACACCCCTGTCGCCTTCACCTCCACCGTGATTCAGAGGACCCTTGAACATGCTTCTGTATCCTCCCACCCTGTGCCTGATGTTGAACATTCCTTGTGCCTTGTAGGGGTGACTCCACTGGCTATTCTGACACCTGGCAGGATGGGTGATAGCTTACATATTGCCTCTACTTCTCCACCATCATGGCCTCCCTGCTGCTCCCTCTCTTCTGCACTATTGCATCCCCAGTGGGCTTGGGGGGGACAGCCCTCACTAATCAATGTGCCCCTTCACCTTCTCCAGTCAGAAAGCAGACATGGTGGCTAAGTCTCTGAGACCGCTCATCTCTCACCAGGGCTGGTTTTTGCTTCCTGTTGTCTTGACTCTCTTTGTGGCCTAACCCTGCAGAGGGCCTACATTTCTCTCTTGCCAACTTTGGAGCCATTGTCAATGGAAGCTAACTCCAAGAATGTAACTCCAGATAACCATTTGATTCACATACTTCCAGGCTCTGTGTTTCCCCCAGGCCCACCTACCGATGTGCTCTGTAACCAACTCAAGCGTCATTTTTCTGAGAGAAGCATTTTTCTGAGAGCTTCATCCTGGTGTGGGTTCAGATCAGTCACATGCCCTGTGTTGTTATGGATCATTCAGTCTGTTCTTCTGGTTTCTCCCAGTGGATGCATTTGAGTGGGATGGGATCCTTGTTCCCAGTCTGACTCAGGCATTATCTCTAGATTAGTTGGTGAAGCTGTTTCTTCCATTAGGATGATGGGCATCCCTGCTTAACTTCACGGGAGAAGGGGCATGGCCACTCAGACCCCATTTGGAGAGGTAGCAGCCCCTCTCATGCCTGACATAGTCTTACTTACATAATTTACAGCCCTTATATCATTGTCTTAGAAGCAGAGAACAAGGATATGTGATTTAAGAACAAAGCACTCTTCATAAAAACAAACAAACCAACCAACCTGCAAGGGATGGCCAGAGGCTAGGATGAGAGCAAGGAAGAAGAAGTTGATGAGCAAGAAAGATGGCAACAGGAAACCCGGCCTTGGCCTGGTGGCTTGGGGGCTAGAGGAGGAGGAGGTAGGGCACACAGCACAGTGGGGAGCTGTCCTGTGCTGAAGCAATGTGGAGGCCAGCTTTGTGCAGCTGTTCAGTCAGTCACTGGGTCTCTGAGCTGTAGATGAAAGGCTGAGTGGGACCCTGGTGCCTCGTGTCTTGCCACAGGCTGTTCTATTGACCAGTAAGTGGGGCAGATATTTCTTACAAAAGCTAGAGAACAGAGGGTGAGGTGAGTGAGGTTCAGCACTGTTCTCCTCTAAAGGAATGTGACCTGAGCAATAATACAGGCATGAATGACAGGGCCAGTGACGGCATAGGAGTGATTGATCTAGGGGACCAGCAAGGCCAAGTGTTCATGTGTTCATCACTCTTACAGCAGAAATACAGCATTCAGTTCATCATTCAACTTGTTGAAGCATTTAGGAAAGGAACTCCAGCTGTATTTAGCCCTCCATCTTTTCCCCATTGTGAGGATGCTGAGCCAGAGTTCTACCAGGGCTGAGAAGCAGCTAGAATTATAGCATTCAAGCCTGCGTGCCTCCCTGCCTTCTTCCCTTCCTTCTTTCCCTCCCTCACTCCCTCCCTCTTTCCTTTCTTTTGACTGTGTCTCTTTGCTCTACAGATTAGATTGACTTTGAACTCATAGCAATCCTCCTGTCTCTGCCTCTAAGTGCTGGGATTCACATACTCTGGCCTCAGGTACATGTGTAGCAAGAAGTACACACATCTAGAGAACTGTTAAGAGGAGAGAGGAAACCAAATGATCTGTGAATCATGCAATGCGTTTCACTCAGCTAGACCCAGGAAGCCCCGAAGTCAGCTGCAGGAAGCAGGTTGGGTTTGTTTTATTTTATCTTGTTTCATTTCATTTGCTTTCATTTTTGAGACCAGGTTTCATGTATCTCATGCTCACCCCAGACTTGCTAGCTATCCTAGGATAACCTCGACCTTCTAATCCTCCTGTATCGACATTCCAAGTGCTGGGGTTACAGGCTCGGGCATAGTATACTTGTCTGACCTTTATTTTCCTTTCTTTTGCAACAGAGGCTGCAAGATGACCTTGTGCCTGTTTGCAATGCCTCCTCCAGTCCATGGTGCTTGCTGGGATACTGAAGGTTGACACTTATCAAAAGATAGCTTTGTTGTAGGCTCAGGACTAAATCCACACAGGTCTCAGTTAATGGATAAGGACACTGAGAATGAGAAGGTTCCTATAGCTTTATCCAAAGATACATGTTTCATAAATGTAGCATAGGTGTGTCTCCAGGCCCAAAGCCCCTAGAGTTGTATTTAACCATATGCCTTCTATTGATAAGAGTAAAACAGAAAGGCTAAGTCAGTTTGCTTCAGGATCAGGTCCCAGGAGTCTTCTCTGTTGAATAATTATGTTTCTATCAGTTAAAACACATTGTCTTAAAGTATGAGCATATGGAAGCAGGGGGTCAGCAAACACCCTTTTAAAGAGTCAGACAGTAAATATTTTAGTCTTTGTGGGCTACTAGTCTATATTCCAACCATTCCAGCATCCTCTTGTCTCAAGAAAATAGCCAGTGATATCATGTCAATGATATCATGTGTGGCCAGAGACACTGTGTCAATCAACAGACATGGCTGTCCTGCAAGAAAGCTATAAGATAGGAATTTCATGTAATTTTCATGGAAATATTCCTCTCCTTTCCCAGAGCCATTTAGAATGTAAAAACTATGCTAATCACTCAGGCTGCATGAAAATTAGAAAATGGAAGGATTTGAACTTTGGGGGGTGGGAAGAGCAAGTGAGAGAGAGCTAGAGATAGATAGATAGATAGATAGATAGATAGATAGATAAATATAGGTATAGATATAGATTGATTGAAGAGAAAACACAAACCTTGATAATAGTTTGAACACTAAATTCCTTCTCTCTATAGATTTAGCCATGTTTTCTGCTTTAAGTTCCTGTTTGAGTTCCTGCCTTGGCTTCCCTCACTGCTGAACTGTGACCTGGATGTGTAAGTCTAGTAAAGCCTTTCCTCTCTAAGTTCCTTTTGGTCACAGAAACAGAAGGAAAACTGGAGCAGCAGACATCAGCCTGTTGTGCTGCTGTGTCTCCTGTCACACACACACATTGTTTAGCTGGTTTTCTCCTGTGACTTTCTGCTAATTCCACCTGTCTGTGGCCCATGCCACCAGGCTTTTCAAAAAAATAAAGGAACACATTCTCTTCTGTCCACTTTAAACAACAGATCATGGGTTCCCAAAGCATGAATGATCAAATCTTCGTAGCAAAGGTCATGATCTGCCACAGGAGGCAGCATCATCTCTGTCACATGTCTGCTCTATCTGGAAATGCCTACTGTTTTAGGGCTCTATAGATAAAGAGAGTTAGTGGCACCAGAGGACAGTTAAAAGTCCTAGAGTCTCAAATGTCTGAGAAGCAGAGCCTCTGATGCCAGGGCAAGGATATCTCAGCTCCAGGAGAGAGTAAGAACATTCAATCCCCTTCCTGTACCACCCAGGCCTCAACTAACCAGATGACCCTTGACTATATTGGTGAGGGCCATCTCCTTCACCCATTACCACACCACTGGCACAATCCTCTTCTGGAAACAGTCTTGAGGATACACTAAGAAGTGAGCTTTACCTAGGCATCAGGGTTTCTCAGCCCAGTCAGGTTGACAGAGACTATCAGTTGTTACACCAGCTTTCTGTTAATGATGCTAATCCACCTTTCTGTTGATATTAATTATGACTATTATTATGTGACCATGAAAGACTTAGTTCCTTCCTAAGGGAAAAAAGGCCCCAAACCCTGTAATTTATTGAACACATCCACTGTCCTAATCTAGCTAGATGGAGACATGTTGGCAGGAAGAACAGGAGACTAGTGTTTTAGCTGCCAACATGTCCATCAAAGATGCAGCAACTGTTCATTATTGACAAAGTTTAACTACACCTGCATGGAAGTGATTGCCACTAGAAACTAGAACCAGATAGTGTGGGTGACAAGTCCAAGAACATAGTCATTAAGATCTTGTATCTCACGGAGCCCCGGGAATGAGGTAAAATTGGGTTAAAAAAAGAAGTTCTTAAAACCTTCTAAGTCCCCCTATACTTGTCTGCAAATCAGAGCAATGTTGGCAGCGTTGTTGCTGGGCTGTTGAGCAGTTTAAGTGGATTGCTGCATTTGACCAGCATCTACTTCACACAATTGCTGAATTCCATAGGGTTGTTCTGAACCTTCATGCACTTCAAACCCTAATCTCTTTTTAAATTTTAAGAAATACTTCAGAACTGTGAAATGATTTTCCTCAAGGCCATGCAGCCACAAAAGACAGAAGAAGAGAGAGGAGAGTGAGTGAGTGGGTAAGAGAATGAGAAAGAGCAAGAGTGAGAGACGAGCAAGAGAAAAAGTCAAACTTGAATCTTCTAACAAATTTTTATTATAAAAAGACTTGCAAAACAACAACAACAACAACAACACACCAAAATTAACTAGACCCCAAATCAATACATCTCAGTGAACTTCTATACAATTGGAATAGCCATTTTGCAGCTGTGGATAAGTGCATAAAATTAGTACTCAATAGTGTAAAATACAATGCAAAGTTCTACAGAATATTTTAAGGTTTATTATGTATTTTATATGTACGCACGTTTGTATGCATATATGCATATGTACCACTTGTGTGCAGTGCTGGAGGAGGCCAGAAGAGGGAGTCAGATCATCTGGAACTGGAGCCACCATGTGGGTGTTGGGAACTCAACCCTGATTTTCTGCAAGAGCAGCAAGTGTTCTTAACAGCTGAGCTATCTCTCCGGCCACACAAACATGGGTCTTATAAGTAAAATGAGGTAGGGCCATTTATCTGAACAAGAAGAGTGACATTCAATATCCTAGTCAATATTAAAGTCTCAATGACAACTAGAAAATCCAGAACCATGCCTAGATTTCTGGAGTTCTGTCAGTGCAGGCTGGCTCCTGTTCTTAGTCACCTTCTGCCTGGAGGATGGAGCTTCTTTAAGGAGATTGATTTGTGACTCCCAGAATCACTAAACCACTCATCTCAATGTAGCCATGTGATTGGGGAGAACTGGAGCTGAGCCATTTTGCTAGAAAATGATTAAGACAAACTCCAGGAATATTGTGAGCTTATCAGGACAATCAATTCCTCTAACAAGGAAGTGAGTCACTCTTGATTCTTTTCCCTCTAATTAGACTCAGAGCACTGAGAGCTTTCCATGAGCGATGGCAGTTTTCTTTCACCAAATGTATTTTTCACTTTGCAGTGGAGTATACTATGCTTTCAGAAGCTTGTGCCTCCTTTGTGGCCTTCTCTCACTTTGTTCTTGAAGGTTATTAGCATGGGAGCTTTTAGACACTTGCCATGGTGATGTCAGGACACCATCGGGCTATCTCTTCTGGGTTCTTGTGATTTGAAGGTACATGGAGACGGAGAAAGGGTAGACACACGGGACAGGTGGTACACATTGATAGCTGCGAATAGCTGATATGTGACCATGGGGCACGTAAGTAGCAAGCAAGCAACTTTCAATCCAGATGTCTGCATGCATGTGCTACATGGTGTATAACTATGAAAGAAGCCAGTATGCTTCCTAGAAGATGTGCTGTGGTTTGAAAATGAAATGACCCTCATAGGATTGTGTGTGTAAACACCTGGAGCCCAGCTGGTGCTGGTGTTTGGGTAGATTATACAGCCTTTAGGAGGCGGGACCTTGCTGGAGGAAGTACGTACGTCATTTGGAGCAGGCCTTGAGGTTGTAGAGCCTGGCCCCACTTCCTGTTCTTTTTCTCTGCTTCCTGACTTCCAGGCTGCCTCAAGGTTCCTGATGCCATGCCTTTCCCACCATCATGAACTACATCCCCCTCTGGAACTATAAACCAATGTGAACCCTTTTTATGTTGCTTTTCTTTCTGCCTTGCAGAGCAAGAGTAGTTGGCTCTAGAGGCCTGACAGGACCAGATCCTGCCTATTTGCAAGGAAGGCCTGTTTGCCAGGGTTGGTACTCAGGTGACTTCTGGAAAAAGAGCTCTGAACATTGGTATGGCTATCTGGCCAGAGCAGTGCTATTCTTCAGAGGCATGGGACACAACATGCCACCAACTGTGACTCCTGCTGAGTGTCTATTCCTGTGCCTGGTGCCTTGACATGCCGAGTTAGTCATTCAGGTGCCTGTTGAACCACAATGAAATTGCAAAACAAGGCTTGAATTTCATTTTGAATTTACTCCATAGCAAACATTTGTTCCCGTGGTGACAGGTGGCTTGGGTGACTGCACATGCCAGGACCCATGAAGATGGACTTGGAGGCAGCCAGGTCACGGAACCTCTTTGTTCCTCTTTCTTATGTGGCCACATTGAATAAATCCCCCTTTCCTTCTTTCCTCTGATATTTTATGTCTTAAATTGGTCAATTAAAGTTGGTGGCTGAGCTTGGCTTGTTAGCTACCAGGACCCAGGCTCTGACCCTAACAACTCTAGTGACTGCTTGAATGAATTGTGGCTGGTAATTAATAATGATCCTCTAATGCTGACTGATTCCCAGGACAAGTGTGCCATGCTAGTGTCAGGTGAGGTGGACAGATGAGGACCCTAAGCCTCTTGACAACTTTCCTGCAAATCTGAAGTTATTCTAAATCAAGGCTCACCTGATAATTATATGGGCTGTTTAGGCCTGAAAATGTCTGCAAAGACTCCTGGCAAACTTGGTGGGATGCCGCAGTGAAAAGGGGAGAGCAGAGCTGGTCCACTGGGACATGTTGGTGTCTGAGCAACTCTCGATGACCTTGCAGGTGTGAACAGCCGTCTTTTAATCCCCCCATTTCCTTTATTGAGAAATACATACGCATTACTAATTTCATTGAAAGTTCTCAGTCCTTATTCTCCAGTTTCACTTTTTATCATTTACAGATATCATAATATTCATATTTAACTTATTGTTATTAATACATTTTGTTAACTTCCAAATATCCAATTATGTTTTCTTAAAAATAAATTGCTCTTGCTCAGCCCTGCTCTCTTGCATATACACTTCTCTCTTCTGTCATGAGAACCAGGAGCAAAAGAAACTAAAAAGAAGAAGGAAACCTTTCCTTGATGCTCTTCAGTGTTGTGTAGCAATGAGAACAAAGAAAGCAATTTGCTTATTGTTTTTGGAAACCTGAGGATGAAAGAAGCCACCTTTGTCTTTTGTTAATAAGTAGAAACTGCTAGGGGAGTCTGAACACAAAAGTCAAGTCACTGTATGCTCTAGTATGCAGGCAGGTGAAAGGACCTTATCTTCCTCTCAGAGCACTGCACTAAGTCTGAGATTTTCCGCATGTGAAACAGGCAACCTTTCCACAGCTGTCCGAACTCCTTGCTCTGGCCGGGTTTTAGGGCCTGAGAGGAAGGAGCATTTTTTTTTTTTTTTTTTTTTTTTAAGCTGAGGATCGAACCCAGGGTCTCTGCCACTGAGCTAAATCCCCAACCCAGAAGGAGCATTTTTAAGCACTGCACTCACCAGTGCAGCCATGCCTGCAGTTCTGTCCTCTGAACCAGCTGTCCCTGCTGCCCGCTGTTTCTGTCAGAACGAAAGCCCGCTTACTGTCGTGGAACCCTCTCCTACATATTTAAACAGTCAAGTTTAGGCATTTTCCCCTTGGGGAAGGATTTCCATTCATTTAACAGTCCTTTACCAATAGGGGACTTACTTTATGAATCGGGATTTTATTCCTGGGTTTTTCTCAAAGTTTGATCATCCTAAATTGTAGAACCTCATATTAAATCCTTGTCCAGAAGTGTCTACTGCTCACCTGGTATGTGTGGTGCCAAGGCCTGAGTGACAAGGCTTTGACTCTCCAAAAGCATGTGACATGTTACTACTTCTAGATTCTGTAGATTTATGACAGGAGCTAGCAATGAGGTAAAGCTATGTTCCCGGTGTAAATGGCTGATTCCTGGATTCTGGGTTAGAAGGAGGCAGACATATCCATACTGTGTCCTCTCTGAGAGCCACAGTAACCCAGACAGCTTTTCATATAGAACCCAATGCTAGCAGGAATCCCTGCCCTCCGAGGACAAACATAAAACTGAAAAAAGCACCCAAATCTCAAATTCTCTAGCTGAAATACAGGGGGGATAAAGGAGGGGTAAAGGCAGGAAAGGAACCCAGAATCCAAGAATATTTCTTTCCAAACGCTCAAGTTTGGGCACATGGAGACTACATGATAGAAAGAAGCAGTCAGCAGACTTTTACAAAAAAATGGTTACCACAGATGTGTGGTCTGTAGATGCAGGTGGTGTAGGCTTGCTGTGTGGGTGACAGAAGGACACTCATGTCACTTCCTGGGATGTGGTCTTCCAGAATAGTGAACACAGCCAGGTCTAGTCTGCACACTTGTTACATTCTGGAAAATTCAGGTGCATTTAGATTTGTGCAAAGCTGTCTCAGAGTTTATTTGTAAGATGAGTCATTGTTCAGATTCATCTTGATTGTGGGCTTGATGGAGAAGAGAGTACAGGATTAATTAATAAGGCTCACCTCTGGATGTGTTCTCTGAGGCCACTTCCAGAGAGGATTGACCAAGGGTAGAATACACTCTTTGAATGTGTGCGGGCAGCACCATCCCGTGGGCCAAGGGGGAGGCAGATCAAATAAAAAGGAGGGGAAGGAGAAAAGCTACATGTAGATGTTCTCTTTTTGTGCTTCTGGATGCCATGTGTCCTTCCATCAGCCTGCTCTGCTTCACCACAGCCCAGGTCTCAGGTCACTAGTAACCAGCTTCTGCCCACATGAATAGCCTTAGAGTCACCTGACAGTCCTGTGCATTTCAACAATGGCATGCAAGTAATTCAGCACTCTGAATTTTAAAAAAGCCCTCGTTTGTATCATGTACAAATTTGTGTTCTGAATATTCCACAGTGGCTGAGTCCAAACTACCAATAAAGAATAACAAAACCCCTGCCAAAAATTGCTATTATATTACATTTGTTAATATTTTCCTGAAATTTTCTGCACCAATATTCAGAAAGTTGCTTACATTATTACTATTACTATTATTATTATTGTTGTTATTTTGGAGCCGAGGATCGAAATCCAGGGCCTTGTGCTTGCTAGGCAAGCACTCTACCACCAAGCTAAATCCCCAATTTCCCCCTTTTTAAAAAAAGATATATTTATTGTGTATACAACATTCTGCCTCCATGTATGGTTGCAGGCCAGAAGAGGGCACCAGATCTCATTATAAATGGCTGTGAGCCACCATGTGGTTGCTGGGAATTGAACTCAGGACCTCTGGAAGAGTATAGATAGTATTCTTAACCTCTGAGCCATCTCAAATGTAATGTAAAAGCTGCTTTCATTGTTATATGCTGCTTTTTACCAGTGCAGTTTATATTTTGGAAATATTTCTTCTTTCTTTCATTGTCTTCCTCAAATTTCTAAATTATCTATAGCTGGCAAATGTTAGTGACTTTTAATTTACAATTTCTGTTGCAGTATAATTTCTAGGTCTGGGCATAGTGGTACACACCTTTAGTCCCAGCACTCAGGAAGCAGAGGCAGGGGAATTTCTGTGAGTTCAAGGCCAACCTGGTCTACATGGTGAGTTCCAGGCCAGCCAGAGCTACATGTAAGATCCTGTCTCAAAAAATGCAGATAATACAATTAAAATGACCATCTATGTGCTCAGAACTCAGATTAAGAAAATGGACATCATTAGATTTTATAAACTGTATATGTGCCTCCTCAATTTTATCCACCCCTGCCTCTCTTGCCTATAAGTCCTTAAAATTTACTATAATCATTCCCTTTTATTATGATCTAATGCATATATTTCTATGTTTAAGTTAAATATTGGTCAGTTTTTGCCTTTATTCTATGCCTGGAACGACATTGAGTATATTGTTCTGAAATTGTCTGACTATAATTTCAGTTTCATCTTTACTGATGTGTGCAGATGAAGTTCATCACTTTTCACATGTGTTATGACTTGCTAAGCCTTCTTGCTCTTGAGGGATATATAGGTGTTTCCCAGTCTTTTCTTTCTTGTTCATGGGTGTGGTCATATCTCTGTGTGAGTGTGCATGCATCTGCACACATGCACATGGAGGCCAGAAGTCAGTGCTATGTATTACTCTCCACCTTATTTTTTTGAGACAAAGTCTCTCACTGAATCTGTATCTCTTCAATACAGGAAGACTGGCTGGCCCACAGCCCCAAGGATGCACTTGTCACTGCCTCCCCAGCACGGGGATTATAAGCATGGGCCATTGTGCCCAGCTTTTTTACATGGGTTCTGGGGATTGGAGTCAGGTCTTTGTGCTTGTGTGGTAAGCATTATACTAATTGAGCCAATTTTCCAACCCCAAATGTCCATTGTCTTCCTCAAATTTCATAAAAGTATATGTATATGTATGTATATAATATTAACTTCCTTTAATATCCCATTGTCTAATGAGTTACATTCAGAAGGGACTGGCAGTTAGGGCTTCAGTATGAACTTTGGAAATCTGAACACAGGAGCCATCACCCCAGCCCTCCATTTAATCCCCTGTACATCTCCCCATCCTCCTATCTTACCCCTGTGCATCTCCCCATCTTACTCTCTGAGCGTCACTAGCACCCATTTTTGTGTGTGCCCTTAGTTAACCACAGGAAGAACATAATTTTACATTTATAGATTAAAGTGTCTTGCTTACACTCTCTATGACATGCCAGACACCAGCTGTGCTGCTTTGGTCTGTGTTGGCAGAGCAGATGTGGCATGCTCTCTCTGATTTCCCACAGCTGTGTGGCACCATACTCTGGCAGAGCCAATGCAAGAATATGAATGGTCCATAAGACTTAAAATCATTGTCAGTATGGTCTGCCCAATGAGAGAACATCTAAGTACAGAGATGATGGGGAAAATTTTGCTTTTGTAAGAGGAAGTCACCACTCTGTGTGCCATGAAGGATGCCATGAAGGTCAGTCTGTGGTTTTGGAGAACTTAGGAAATAACAGTTGTGATTTAACAGAGTAAAACTGGAGATATAAAAGGGACCCGCAACTCTGTCATTCAAAAACATACATATGGGCTGGCCAGATGGCTCAGCAGGTAAAGGCGCTTGCTGGCAATCCAGATGATCTGAGTCTGATCCCTGGAACCCAGATGGTGGAAGGCAAGAACAGATCCTGTAAGCTATTGTCTGATCACCATGCACACGCTGTAGCATGCACACACCCACACATGTACATATACACATAAATGCTTCATAAACATAAAATATTAAAAGTCTATTTACTAGATATTTATTCTTAAGGAAAGTGTGTGTGCAGTATAGGTTGTCAAATTTTCAAATAATGAATATGTCCATGCAAGGAGCACCCACATAGAAAGCACAGCTCTGTGTCTCCAAGCTCTTCTTGGGCTTTTATCCAGACACTACTTCACTCCTTCCACACTCTGCCACCCTCCTGACTTTCAGCAGTGCACATGAGTACTGGCTCTTGGCCCCTTCTGTAAACTGTACGTGCCTTTTGTGTCTGGTTTCTTTCATATTTCTTTACGGGTGCTGTTCATATTGTTTCATGTAGTTAACGACTCTCTAACATTATTAGCACACACACACAAGCCTTTTAGAAGGCATTATGTATTAAGATATGCTTCACATTTTGTTCTATATAGTATCCAATAAAAATTACAGGTTTTTGTATCGTTCTAGATGTATGGCTGTTTTAGTTTCATTTCTGTGGTTGTGATAAAATATCCCAGCAAGCAATCTAATGGAGAAAAGGTTTAATTCAGCATACAATCTCAGGTTATAGTCTATTACTACAGCGAAGCCACGGTGGCAGGAGCTTGAAGCAGTATTACATCACACCACAGAAGAAATGTATGCATGCATGCTGGCATGCTAGCTTGTGCTCAGTTCTATTTCTCCACTTTTAAACAGTTCAAGACTCCCTGCCTAGGGAATGGTGCCACACACAGTGGGCTTCCCACATCAGTTACCTTAATTAAGCCAATACCTCACAGACAGGCCCACAGGCCAGCCCAATGTACATAGTCCTACAATCCAACCCAGTGTAGACAATCCCTCACTGATATCCCTTCCCAGATAATTCTAGATGATGTCAAGTTGACAGTTATGGCAAATCATCATAAGGACAATATCTTCTTCCTTGCCTGTTCTTCCATCCTATGTTAAACTGTTCCTCAACTTATACTGACTTTTCAATCCAGATCCCTTCTTGCTCCACAAACTGTTCTCAGGGGCAGGGTTACTGACACAGATTCATAAGGCTCCTTATGCTGTCTTTATTTTAATGTGCCTCTTTATTGCTTCAAAACTACAAATTTGAACATATCATTTGTTTGTATTCTTTGATGGCATCCTGTCTGGAAAACTGATAAAATCAGTTTATGTATGTATATATGTCTCCCCAGTGCTTGGGTGACAAGCTGGGATTATGTCACCTGGCTTTTTGCAAGGGTCCCAGGGATCGAACTCAGGTCCACATGCTTGTGCAGCCATCTCCCCAGGACCCCAGTCTCACTCTCTAGCAAAATTAAGACATGTTTGAAAGTTTTGTGTGGTCTGCAAAGCAATCACACTAGAACAGTGGAATACAGAGATTGAATGATGGTCTGCACAGACAGAATGAACTGACAGACAGGCTGAACAAGACTTCTCCTTGGAACTCCCAGCTTGGGAGGCAGAGCTTGGCAACCCCCATCTGTGCAGCATGCACTGGGGGGTGGCCAGCAGCAGGAACATCTTTTGCTCCAAAGGGATTACATAGGAGTCAGTTAATGAAGCAGTTATAAAAAGAATCCCATGATGTGAGCAGGTCACAGGTGCCAATGCTGGTTGACTTGGGAATAAATTAAAGCTAAAAATTAGCACTTACAGGACACAGTCCTGATTCACGAGAACTCTGAGAGCCAGCTAAGTGGCTTTGGCAATAATGCATCTGCTTTTAGCTGTTCTAGGAGAAATTTAACCCCCTCAAATAAGACCAGCAAGTGAAACAACTCCCAAGAGAGTCTCTCACAAGACTCTGAAGTAAAGGAATCAGAACCATGCTGTTGATGATTGAAAAATAGAAAACATTACAGATAAAAATGACTTACAGCTGGAAATGCCTCAATTTGCAAAGCACTTTTTCTGAAAGTGTGAAGACTTGAGTTAGATTATCAGAACAAAAGGGAATGGAGTAGGAAAGTGATTTCCTTACTTGGGAAGGTTCAGACCAGCACAGGTGAGCTGTTAATCATTGTGGGGATCCAGGGAAGGCACTTGGGTGTGTTTGGTTTGTGTACCCCAGTGGCAAAGGGAAGGAGATGACTTTTCAGTTGTGTACTGATAAATCATTGCCAAAGCCTTTATTCTAGCCTTCCTAAATCTGAACTCAAGTCTAAGGCCTGGAATGCAAGTTCATCTGTGTGTTTAGTTGCTGACTGTTACATTTCAGGCTTGGGGATGTCCTGGGGACTACAGAATTTTATGAAATTATTTTTGTAGATAAAGATTGCTCTTTTTAGAAATAATCAATTGTGGGTAACTATGGCAACTAAAATATGTAGCTTTTCCCACCCAAGAGGAAGCCTGTGTCTGTGTCCACTTATCTCTTGAATCTGACTTTTTATTCATAGAAAGCAGCGACAATGGCATTGTGCCAGGCCAGGCCTAGTTCCCCAGGGACATTGCAATGTCCACAAGTTGGTTAACATCGGATAGGTTATCTGATTGAGTTGGCACTACAGAGAGAACATTGAGTCATCATCAACTTCTCAAAGCCACATCTGGAGGGGTAAGCCAAGGACCATGCCTGGCATTTCCTAAGTTTTCTGCCATTCCATTTGGGAATAGAGAGCTCATTTCAAAATTATTTGGTATTCTTCAATGTGTCTGATCACATTCAAGGCAGGAGGTTGGTGACCTCCTGTGAACAGTTCTCAGTGGGACTAACATATACAAAAGCTACTCTGGTGAGTCAGGACCTGGTTCCTGCACTGATTGATGGGAAGACCCATGGCAATGTCTTTGGATTTCAAGGCTTCACTCTCTGACCGTGACATGAAGGGATGCAGTGTTTCCAGGGTCCCCTTGAATATGATGGGGTCCACTCCCAGAAACTCCTTCTCATTCTTCCACTTACCAGGTAGCATGTGTTTCTGTTTCAATGAGAAGTGACTTCTTATTTACATGGTTTCATTTAGTTTTAATTACAATAGTTACTCATATGCCAGTAATTCACCTTTAGTGTACAAAGGAGAGTTCAGATTTTAAAAATAACTTATATTCCAGTATTTGAAATACAAATATTATAATGGTGTTATCAGCCCCTGTGGGGTGTGTGTGTGTGTGTGTGTGTGTGTGTGTGTGTGTGTGAGAGAGAGAGAGAGAGAGAGAGAGAGAGAGAGAGAGAGAGAGAGAGACTCTTTTACCATGTAGATAAGGATAACTTTGAACTTCTGATCATCCTGCCTCCAACTCTTGAGTGCAGGGATTACAGGTGTGAGGCATCACTACATCAGATGTTATGTAGTGCTGGGGACAAAACCCAGATCTCCATCTATACTAGGCAATCATCCTACCAACAGAGCTATGTCCTCAGCCCTCATCCATATGTGCTTATCTTCAAAACTAGGAATGTAACATGTTTGTTGCTCTTCATATGGATTCTTCCCATGAAAGTGTATCCAGGTCTACAAGGTAAGTTGGTGCTGCATAGAATCTTATGCATGTCCATGATTTATTGATTTTCCCATCTGCCATGTCGCATATGGGCTATTGTTAACTTTTACCCATTAATAATACAACATCCAGAATAAAAATTTCCTAAATTTTGGAAATAAATTTTTGAAAAGTGGATTACTGAGTAGATCTCTAAGGAGGACTTTTGCCAGAAAATAACAAAATCAGACTGTAAGTTTAGAGGCTTCAAATTGGAGTCATTTGTTAGTTACCATTTCCTGAATTCATGGGACACTGGGAAATTCTAAAGACATGGACAGCCTCTAAACCCCCTACTGAAACTAATTAAAGTGAGGGTCTCCAGGGCAATCTCTGATGCTTTGCTTGGTGGAAGCTTGCAAAGCTAGTTTCTGACTAGTTTATTTGTTTATTGACCCAATTAGAAAAGTACCAGAAATAAGGCAATTTCCAAACCCTGTTCCCATTAGCTGCAGATGATGGGAGTCCACAGCTCTAAAAGCACATTTTAAGATCAGTAAAAATGAGTATCTAGAGACATACTCTCCTGCTTTATTTCTAGACAGGCATCAGAATTTTAGTTTAGCCTCAAGAGAAAATTCAAAAGCCCATAATAAACAAAAGTAGATGCAGTTAAGTGTACTGAACGCTCTTGCAGATGACCTAGGTTCAGTCCCTAGCGCCCACACTGTAGCTCACAACCACTTATAATTCCAGTTCCAAAGGATTCAATGCTCTTTTCTGGCCTACACAGGCACTGAATGCATATTGTATACATATACATGCAGGTAAAACATTCATATACATGAAAGGTAGGTAGTGAGGGAGGGAGGGAGAAGCAATCCAGCTAGCCAGCAAGCAAGCAATCAGAGCTATCCTGGATGAGCAACCACAGAATTCGAGCACTCACAAGCCAGGCACATGAACACATAGCCACACATTCCTCCAACTGTTGCAACTGCTCACTTTCCACACCTCAAGCACACCTTTTCCTGACTCCAAAAAGATGTATCTATCTCATGTACATCAGGTCAGTCAGAGATTTTAACCTTGCATCAGTTATGACTTAAAATATACACATTCATCACACTTCTCGCCTATCTTTCTGATTGGTTTGTGAGGTGTTTGGGGTCAGAACTGTGTTACATCGCTTTGACTACATTGGGAACATGAGAAGAATTGTCATGTTATTGACTATGCATTGGACACTGAATTAAACATACGTGGCCCAGGAGTTAGTTAAACTCTTGCTGCCTCTCCTCTCTTGGTTATCAACAGGGAAATAAAAGTCATGTTTCCTGATCAGGGTTGTTTGCAATGCAGGATGTTAAGCCACCGTTGTCTCTTCTGGGTGATCATATGGAGACTCAGTATTGGTACTTTAGATGCTGAAGCTAGAAAAGAATGGCACCACAGTCATGTGTCAGTTTTCCATCCTGCAGTTAGTCATAGGTCTGGGGTTCTGGAATGTAGGATGTTTAGTTTTGATGTCAGGAAATTGTCAACCCTGAATGAGTCAGATGACAATGGTCCTGGATGACAAAGCTCTCAGAGGTAGGGAGAACCATCATGGGGAGAGTTGAGTTTAGAAGTCGAGGGTCAGTGAGAAGATCTGAGCACACCCGGAGGGAAGGTGACTCCAAACTTGCCAAAGATGCTCTTGTCCCAAGTGCATCTAGAAACAGCAGAGAACTGGAGCAGAAGAGGCCACTCTATCTGTGACCTTGCTCATCTCAGAAATATGGGCTGCAGACCAGAGAATTTCTCATGTCTGGGACTCACTAGCTATTTGTATTGTGCAATAAAATGAGGATAGAGGGATGGCTAACTAGCCACTGATGTTGAAAGACTGAGAAAGACATAATTTAGACCACAGCAAAAAGTGCAGTGCTCTGGGAGAGAAGCACTGAGGGACTGAGGACACTCTCCAAAGGAGAAAAAGGCACTGGGCACCATCTTGGGTGGATAGTACCATTGGGTAGATGAGCAGTCCCTGTATATGTTGAGTTATATGCAAGGAAATATAGGGAGCGAGGCCATGGTCAAGACTTATTTAAGGAGCTTCCATTGTAATAGGAATCACACAAATCCATACCAATGTCCTACTTATAGAATTAACATGGCAACAGATGAACTATAAACTGAGGCATCTTAAAAAGAACCAAAGTCCTTAGGGTCCCAAACAGAGCTGTGGAGGCAGAATGGAGTGACTGTGTGTCTGCACAAGGGAGTTTTAGATGCAGGGTCCATATGCTAGTCAAGGAGATTGGTAAGTAGAATAAACCTAGAGTCTTCCAGAGCAAGAGAAAATGGACAGACCACTTTCTCATGTGGTATTAGCCTTCCCTCCCAAACTAGGACAGAGAGGATCATGTCTGAATGGAATGCCTTGATTCTTTCCCATCAGCAGAATAATTTCATATAGCTATGATGAGGGATCTTCAAATCTTGTCCTCAAATTTGGTCAGCACCTTCATTCTCATTCACTGGGTCCGTGTCCTGTGAACTTCATTCTGACGGGGGTGACTCCAGGTCCAAACGTTTTCCTTAAGTAGGTACCACCATTCTGTCTTGTTTCCTAGATGTTAATCAGCTTTGGGGAGATTCCGGTAAGATGTTTGAAATCTACTAAAGAGGCTGGAAAGCAGCCACAGGGGGGGATATAGAATTTATATGTCCTTGAAGGCAGATGACTCCTCTGGTCACTATGGTTGTGGAGTCCAGAGCCCATTCAAGGATGTACTCAATAGCCAGCAGAGTGAGTTGGGCAGTTAGGGCACACGCCACTCTGTGAGAAGTCAGCCACATGGAAGTCTGGCTTTTTCAGCCACTTTGAAAAGACTGGTCATGCCTCTCTAAATGCTTAATAAAGTGCATCAGCTTTATTCTGTCAGATGGAAAGCACATGCCATGAATGAGGCTGTCACTTAAATGCATTCCTTCCTCAGGACTTGCCAGCAGGGGTAGTCTTCCTGCGGGGCACTCTAGATCTGACAGGGTCTAACTGTGTGTCAGGGGCACTCTCCCTTCAATAATAAACTACTTTAATCATGTTATATTTGTTCAGGGAAAGCTGATCAGGACTCATTGACCTGAATATTAGACCTTCCTACCAATCTCAGAACTGTAGCCTTGTCTGCCTTCTCCTCAAATTCCCCCTCAAGCCTAACAAATAATGCTACATATTAGTTGGATTGTAAAAAAATAAAATAAAATAAAATAAAGATATTAATGATGTTCCCACCAAGATGTTCTTTCAGGTCTGTCCTGGGCAGAGTGAACTGGTCTCATGTTTGAGACCACATCCTGTTGTGTTTATTTCACAGTGACACACTTCTCACCACATGGTGGCTGTTGGCTAGTTGGTGCTCCCACGTTATACTACGAGCTTCTCTAAGGCAAGGGCAGGGGGGAAATATTTATTCATTATCTGTTGACTTTTACCAATCCATACAAACCTGTGTCTGAGAGACGTGGAGCTGAGAACCTGAAAGAACGGGGGAGACTACAATCAAATGCTGCGGACAACTTCACTTCAGTTTCAATGTACTTTTATATATGGGTGAAACAAAGAAAGCAATGATATAAGGAAGGTTGTTTGAGTCCAGAAAACAAGTAAATAAATGTCAGTAAGCACATACTAAACATTAACAGAGCAGCCCTTTTCCAGAACTTTCCCAGGACAGACCAATTTAAATACAATTGCCTGCCATCATGTACTGTAGATTATATCTGGGGAGCATGAGAGCAATGTAGAGGCCATATCAAGACTCAGGGG
Organism: Onychomys torridus; assembly: GCF_903995425.1. Lineage (NCBI taxonomy): Eukaryota > Metazoa > Chordata > Mammalia > Rodentia > Cricetidae > Onychomys > Onychomys torridus. The sequence continues at coordinate 104,219,215 of NC_050449.1, forward strand.
ACAGTAAGGACAGCATTGACCATGTCCTTTCACCAGAATGGGTTCTATAGCTGTGTTCTGACATCCAACAAGAATACACATGTCTTACACATTGGATGTAAATATTTCACACAGGAAGCATGAAATCATGCCCAAGTAAACCAGGGAACAGAATGCACCTGAGGTAAAAGGCCCTGGCTGGGTGGTGGTGGCAAACACCTTTAATCCCAGCACTCGGGAGGCAGAGCCAGGCTGATCTCTGTGAGTTTGAGGCCAGCCTGGTCTATAGAGCGAGATCCAGGAAAGACACAAAGCTACACAGAGAAACCCTGTCTCAGGGGAAAAAAAAAGACCCTCTGCCTTTTTCCTTGAAGCATCTCTTATATTCCCCCAAAGTATTGCTCACCCTAAGTCATTCTTTTGACCATGTCCCGACAATTATCACAGCAGTAGATAAGTTCTTAGGTTGGCCTATTTGACTTCCTCCATTTAAGTTCCATAAGACATCAGCACTACTTGTGGCTATTTCTGAGTCCAGTTTAAGGATCATGGGCAGCAGGGCAGGAGCATGCCTGGCCTGAAGCCCTGCCAGGTCCCACCTTTCCCCTGACATGAGACTTGACTTTTCCATTTGCAGTTTGCAGTAGATGCCTCCCAGAATTTCCTGTGCTGCAGAAGCTTGCAGAGAAGATGGCAGTGCAGGGTGTCCAGGTTAAAAACACTGAAAATACAGCCTGGTCTATGCTTTTCTAGGAACAATCAGTCCACAGTTATCATTACAGGCCTGGAATCATGTTTCTGGGGTCACTTGAGTGAAAGACATATATATATATATACACACACACACACACACACTCATAAGTATTGTAAGAGTCAGAACTCTCTAGATGAACAGAAGCAATTAGGTAAATACATATTAAACAAGGTTTTATTGCATTGGATTGCATAATATTGATTGAGTAGTCCCGCAATGGCTGTCTTCACAGTAGAGAGGCTGAAAACCAGGGAGCTGAAATCCAGTCCATGAGTCTGGATTCCTCTAAGTCTCAAGTTGGTGCTGAAAGCCTAGAGGATGCCTAGAGACTGGTCTTTGGTCTTCAGTCCCTGATGGAAGCCCAAAGAGGCTGGGTTCTGATATCCAAAGGAATGTAACAGTATCAGCTGCTGTGACAGGGTCAATAAGCTTGCCAGTGAGATATGAAGGTAATAAGGCAAAAGGCAGAAGCTTTTCTCTCAGAATTCCTTTTATCTCAGCTGATATCCGAAGGGGTAATTTGCATTTAAAGTGGGTCTTCGTATTTGAAATAACTGGATCAAGAAAATGCCCCACAGGGGAGTCTTGCAACTTTTCTCTCAGTCAGTTCTAGATTAGTCAAGCTGACAGGCAGGATGAGCCACCAGACACCATCTTAGTTATATTTCTACTTCTGTGAAGACACCATGACCAAGAAGTTTATTTGGGCCTTACAGTTTCAGAGGGTTAGAGTCCATAACCATCATGGCAGGGACATGGCAGCAGGCAGGCAGGCATGGCACTGGAGCAGTAGCTGAGAACTTACATTTTGATCAATAAGTGCAGGGCAGAGGGAGGGAGATACAGGGGATGATGTGGGCTTTTGAGACCTCAGATCCCATACCCAGGGATACCACCTCCTGATGCTTCCTCAAACAGTTCTACCCACGGGAGGGTGGGGGGGGGGGGGGGGGGGCACGTCTTCAAACATAGAGCCTATGGGGAGCACTCTTGTTCAAACCACCACATACACATACAAACACATGATGTAGAGAATATAACTTTCACCCACGGTTTCCCTCTGCTTCCCCATGCCATTAAGATAATTTGATTCTAAAATAAGCAAGCCTTGAGTATGTTTGACTGATTTAAAGCTTGGGAAAAAAATCTCACTTAGGCTATATTTTAAAATTTCTAGTTGAGTAATTCATCTCCAGCTTGATTCCAAGCAGAGCACTTGTGCTTCTGTGTGCATTTGCATAGATTTTTCAAATCACTTATAGGCCTTGCTACCCAGGTTATGTAGTTGTTTTAACATGCAATAAATTAATGACATCTATTTTACTGATTTACTTTTGTTACTATTTATGTGGATGTATATTTCTGTGTGGGGGTATATGCAACTCAGTGCAATGCCTGTGGAGGCCAAAAGAAGGTGCTGGATCCCCTGGACCTAGAGTTATAAGTGGTTTTGAGCTCTCTGGCATGAGTGCAAGGAACACAGCTCTGCTCACCTAGAAGAGCAGGAAACTCTCTTAACCACTGAGCCATCTCTCACCCTTGAACATGTTTTGTAAAAAAGAATCCTCTAGTGCCATAGATTGTTCTTCTGGGACTTATCCAAAGAAATGACAGGCATTTATATCTCATTCCTAGATTTATGTCTAGGAATGACTCCCCTTGAAATACCATTCCATTTTTGATTCTGGCTTCTGTACCCTAGTCTATGCATTAGCAGTGTCCAAAACTTACTCAGGTGTGTTCATTATGCCTAGTGTAATCCAAGGACATAGTAAATCCTTGGTGGATGTGTAAGCTCTTCTACATAGAACAAATGTCAATTATGCCATGCATTCATTCTGTACCTGCAGAGAGAATGCCATTTCACCATATGCCCGGAGGCGGCAGGGTCAATGGAAGACAAACAGAACTGTGAGAGTGTGAGCTGAAGCCGCTCAACCTTTTCTCTCTCTACACTGATCATCTCAGGTGTTTGTTGCAGGAAAAGGGAAGCAGACTGACACATTTTTGCTTCTGGTTATGGATCTTAGCGTGGAATTGCTGCTCCTGGCTGTTTTTGTCTTATGACCTTTAGAAGCAGTGTCGTGAAGAATTCTATCTTTACAATGGTGTGTTGTTTCACTGTCCATCATTCGTCTCCATTTATTCATTATTTCCTACAATAGCACCCGGCAATTTCTCTGTAACATTCATACGTTTCTTTTATTAGATTCCTCCCAAAGTATCTTGTATTTCAGGTTCTTACTGTGAATGGGAACATAAAATACTTACAGTTGGTTATTATTGGCCACTAGAAATTCTATTAACTTTTTTTTTTTAGTCATATTGCAGTCAGAAACTCACTCCCTGCTTCTTTTATTCCCTGAGACAGGGTTTCTCTCCGTAGCTTTGCACCTTTCCTGGAACTCACTCTGTAGCCCAGGCTGGCCTTGAACTCACAGAGATCCGCCTGCCTCTGCCTCTCGAGTGCTGGGATTAAAGGTGTGCACCACCACCGCCCTGCATCACTCCCTGCTTCTTACACTCTGTCTATGTAGGCAAACACCATGTCTTGGTCCAACTTCTCAGTCTTGATTTTATCTAACTTTGAACCATCTGTCTCTTCCCTGTCATTACCCTATCTTACTCTATTAGTGTGCTTTCAAATCATCCCCTTTCTCATCATTAGCGCCTCCCATACTTTGTTTCCCATCTTCCCTTTTCACCTGATCTCATGCTCAGAAATGCTCCTTTTCTCTTAGTGAGTTTTTCGTGCATGGCAGTATCTAGGCTTGTCTGGGTGGGCCTTCTCTGGCCTTTCTGGTTTACAAGTTGCATCAGTGTCTTGTGTGTGCACACCACAGGAAGTCTGCCACACCCTGAGGCTACCATCTAGAAGCTTCCATTTCTTGTCTTTGCTGTCTTTCTGTCCATTTCCCCAGGACCTTCACATACACAGGGTCCTGGCTTCGATTGTGTTAGCTTTTGCTGACAGCCACACGTGGCTGTGACTCACAGAGTTATGCAGAAATCTCAGTCAGATAATCATCTAGATGGTCATAGCCTCCCAGCTTTGAGAGGCTTTCTGTTGTTGTAATAGTTTTTTTTTTTTTTTTAAATAAAAATGTAGCCTCTTGGAATCAGGACTGTGCTTGGTTATTCCACTGGAGCAAACAATTTCAGTTTCACCTAGAACTGAAAGGACTTAACTCTAGACTTCCAACAATAGCAAAATGTGTTTTCTTCATTTGTAGCATGTACTAGGTACATGTAGTGTGCACTATGAATTAAAAAAAATACCTCACTTTTTAATCTCTGCATATTGTTTTGGAGAAAGAATCTCATCAAACACCAGTTCTCTTGAGTTATCTTCATACGTCTGTGTATTCCAAAGAAACTAAAAAGCATAACATAGAAAATGTTAATTGGCATGAGGCAAACAGATCTTATACAGTGCTTAAGGACATTTAGAACTAAAGTCCTCTGACTACATGGCACTTTCTCTATAGTTTCCTTCATAGCACTGCTCTCTCTATTGCCTTTACAGGAAGAAGTGGTACATTAGACATTTTGGTTCAATGGAATTTCATACCCACATCAGTTACTTCTCTCATTGCTGACAACACCCCCCGCCCCCTGAGCAGAGTAGCTTCAGGAATGAAGGGTTTAACTTGATTGTTTGTGGGTACAGTCCCCCATGATGAAGAGAGTTAGGGGCAAGAACATGAGATACCTGATTACATTACACCTGTAGTCAGGAAGTAGAGAGAGATGAATGTTGGGACTCAGCTCACTTTCTCATTTTAATTCAAGCTGGGACCCCAGCTAATGAGAGGACAATCCCCATTTTTATGGTGGCCCATCCATCCTCAGTTAAACCATTCTGGAAACATCCTCATAGATACACCTACAGGTATTTTCATGGTGATTCTAAACCCAGTCCAGTTTACAAGGGATGTTTACCATTACAACACTACAACTACAGAATCATTTAAGATGTTGGAGATCTTAGAACTGAGTTGGAGAATGGTGTATTTTCTCTCCTGCCAAGAAAAGAAAAGCAGGTGGTTCATACTTATAACACTAGAATTGAGGAAGCTGAGACATGAGGCTTGACACAATTTCTAGGCCACCTTGGAAAAGACAATGATCAATAAGGAGTTTCAAGCTAGCCTGTACTGTAGCGTGAAATTCTGTCCCAACATGCAGCGTCAACAGCAGCAGCAGCAACAGTAACACGACCTGGGTGAGGAGAAAAATGATGGTAACTGAAGCAGGCTGTGTATCTGGGTGAGCAAGTCCTTCTAGGTAAAGAAGTTTTCTCTGGAGTTGGTGAGGTAGTTCAGTGGGTAGTAAAGACACTTGCCTAGCATGCAGGAGGTCCTAGGCTGAAGTCCCAGTACTGCAAAACCAACAAATCAACTAGTCATTGTAGAGCTAATGACTAAGTTTACCGGGAAAAAATCATACTGAGGAAGGAAGAGCCTTACATCCCCTCTCCTTGTGATTTTTGGTTATTTTCAAGTTCTCATATCTACTGTTTTTTAAGAACTCAAGGGAAAATAAATGCTCTTTGTTTACTAAAACAGGAGAAACAGTATCATACCATGTGACAGCTGTCTCCTTCAAGCACCCAGCCGCAGGACCTTAGAGCTAGTTTCTCATGCTGGGAATCATCCTCTCTGGCTGGCCCCATCCCAACACTGTAAAAGAGTCACAGATGGGCCATCCAAGGTCTACCCCAGCTCTGGGTGCTCAAGCACATAGCTTTCATGCCTTAGGATTCCATTACTGTTCTGTCATTCTACGAGAGGATGAGTCTCAAAATGTAACAAATGCAAGAAATATTATGTTGACTGAGTAGGTTGTATTTATGTATTTAGAAATATATATGTTATATATATGTATATATAACAATAAGTAATGATAAAAGAGGCCACTAATTTGAAAAAGAGCAAGAAGGTATATATTGGAGGGTTTGGAGGGAGAAAAAGAAAGGATGAAATGATGTAATTATAATTTCAAAAAATAAATAATTTTTAAAAAATGTAACACAAGCACCATCAACAACCAGGAACCTCACACTCTGAACATCTTCCCCAGACACATTGTGATATTACTTTTGTGCTGGGTGGAAACAAATTGGAATCACAGAGAGACAACTACACAACAGAACAAAGGACTGAAGAGGTAGTGAAGTTTTGTTCCCAAAGGCCACCCTGTTCTGGCCATTCAGAGACACAGACACTCTGTGGTTTGTATGCAGTATGGCAAGTAGGGAAGGTGCATCCTGTATAGGCAGCCTACTCGCCAGATGACTCAGATTCTTGATTTGTGACTGGGTGATCATATCCTTCCTTGCTCGGTCTCCATTAGCTTTGATGTTAATGTGTGTCTAATACAAAGCCCACTGCATATTCTCAATGATGGTGATCTCTGTCTATGTTCTCTCTGGTATTTGCAGAGAGAAAGGCAATCTAGCAAGGTAAATATTCAGACAAAACAAAACAAACAACAAAAAGCCCCCCAAATAACAATTCCTACTCTCCAAAATGCATGCAAATTCTAACTTTGGAACTATTTTAGCCAAAAGGAAAATAATCTACCTCTGGAGGCAGGATTATTTCTATTATTAAAAAAGCCCAAACACCTTTCTAACAGCATTGACCCTGCATTGTGTATGTCTCCATCTTGTAAATAAAAGCAGAGCCGCCCAAATGTTGCTTTCTTTAGCAAGTTCTTTTTCCTGTATTTTTACTGGGGGGAAGTATATTTTTGATACAGATTCTCAACACATAGCTCCTGTTGATCTCAGACTCATGATCTCTGGCCTTGACCTCCAGAGCACTACAATTGCAGGCATGCACCAATGTGCCCAGCCTACTGAAGAAATAAAAAGAAAACAAATGCAGGAATAAGTATGGAATGAGAGTTTCTCCTTGGGTAAAGGTTGGGCAGAAGAAAAAGACCAGGTCTTTAAAAAGTCCATGCATGGATTGATGTGCCAGGCTATTTTTGCAGCAAAGGAAATGGAAGGTCCTTGCAATATCAAATGAACATAGAACTTGGGTTCATCTTAAGGAAGTTCCACAGAGAAATCTCATGAACCCCATTCTTCTTTCCACATCTACTATGGATGGCTGGTTTAGAAGCCTTACAGAATCATAAAGAGGGAAGTCAGGTGTGATGTCATTTCCCCTTCAGATTAGGTTGTGTGGGCATCAACCTTTCTTCAGGTATCAGTTCTCCATGGTCCAGAGCTGGGACTTGGACGATTTGCTCTAAGAGAAAAAGTTTTACCAGTTCCTCACAATGGTTATGTGCAGTACCATGTATAACTTGTTGATGACTAATAACAATAAGTATCCTGTTGTACAAATCTTAAATGGTCTTACAATAAAAACCCAGAGCCAGATATTGGGGTAAATGCTGAAAGATCAGAGAGACAAAGGAACAAGCCACAGCCAATTCAATGAATCCTCTGACTGAATGCTTCTGAGTCCTCAGTCCTCTATTTCGTAGTGCTGGGATTAATGGCATGTGCGCTTCCCAAGTACTGGGGTTAAAGGTGTGTGCCACCACCTCATGTAGCCCAGTGTGGCCTTAAAGTCACAGAGATCCAGACGGGCCTCTGCCTCCACAGTGCTAGGATTAAAGGTGTGTGCCACCATTTCCTGGCCTCTGTGGTTAACTAATGACTGGCTCTGTCCTCTGATCTTCAGACAAATTTTATTAGAGACAAAAAAATATCACCACAGTATTATTGGAAAGTTTGAAAAGCAAAACTCTATTTTTCTTGAATGCAGTATGGTAAAAGTAAGATTTACAGAGTTCTATATTAATGAACATTTATTCAGTGTTTGATGTGTACCAGTTTGTGTTGTAGGCTTTGGGCATTACTTGGGAGAAAAAGCCTTTGTTCTCTGGACCCTGTATGTGAGCCAGGCAGGACAGACTATAACCAAGACAACCACTCTCTGATTAAGGTAACTTTAAGAGAGGATATTTGCATGTTGGCATTAAAATTGGTAACAGGATGGCAAGACAATTGAGTGACTCAGGTCAGGTCCTCAGAGAAGGCTGCTGAGAGGAAGCGGCAACTGAGTTGAGCTCTGCAACAGTCCAAGGAGGGAGAGAGTAGAAAATGCTCTACACAGCCACTTCCAGATCAGAGCAAGTGTGGCAGTCACTGGGCGTGAGAGTCAATGGGCATGAGGGTTAATCCCTTGCTTGTGAAGTACATCTGAGCACACCCCAGAGGACACACATGTTCCCATCTGAGCAGTACAAGCCTGGAACAAAAGGGTGAAACATGGCTTTTACTTGTTAGATACCAGAGGAGAGGCTGGATTGGGCATTTAATGACTTTGTGTATGATTCTCTTTATTTGGCAATGTCCTGTTCAGCTAAAGAGGACATTGCTACTTAAATTATGTAAATGCCTATCAATGATGATTTTGTTTGAATTTTCCACATTCCCCTTGTTTTCCAAGGTGACTATTTTCAGGTGTTGAGACATCTGAGGTAAACTCAGGACAGACACAAAGTCAGGTCATATGGACTGTTCTAGCAGGTATCACTTTCAGAGAACGACTCTCCATGCTCATAACAGCTTATGGGTGGCTGAACTACTCCTCTCTGCAGGATGGCGTAGGCTTGCTGCTCTTTTTAAAGAAACTGTTACTTCAAGGCAGAATTACAGGAGCAGCACCCTTGCTTTTTGCAATAGCTTCTCATTGCCAATGCAGAGTCTCCTTAACACATTAGCATTTCAAAATGTACACAACAAATGCATAATAGTAGTTATCCAAAATAAGCAACATGCAACATTCTAGACTAAAGACAGAAAGGCCTGGTCTCTCTGAAAGTTCATTTCTTGGAGCTGGAGAGGTGGCTCAGTGGTTAAAAACTCTTACTGCCCCTGCAGAGGACCGGGGTTCAGTTCTCCTCACTCTCATGGCAGTTCACAGATCCAGGGGTCTGACATTGTCTGCTGAACTATGCAAACACTGCGGGCAGATGTACGCAGACATACACACAAGCAAACACTCATACAAATAAAATAAAAATAAACATTTTAAACATCCACTCATGTTGAAACAAGTGTTGGCTGTTGGCTGAAATGACCTCATAATGTTTGTGAGTACATTAGTGTGAGAAAGCAATTTGACAATTCATCTCAACAGTTCTGAAAATGTTGCCTCCTCTAATGCATAGATTTTACCCAGAGAAATGTAAAAAAGAGAAATTAAAGAGTGGAAAGATATTCCCTGACACGAATATATCTTTTGTGACACTGTCTACAATACACAGGGCTAAAATGAAATGGAGTCAGTCCCTTCAAATAAGGACTAATGGCAGCTCACCTCTGGAAGGGGATCTTGATAAGCCATTATGCTGACATTTAAATTAATGCTTAGATGATGATCAGGCTTCATGGACAAAAATCCAAGTGGTAACATTTAAGCCAATAAAGCAGAAAGGAATCAGGCTAGCTGTAATAGCCTTTATAATATAATAACCCTGACAGCACTTTAAAAATCCCATCCACACATTTGAAGCTGGCAAGGTATTGCTCTGTTAGCATAGTGAACATTTTCTTTTGATGTTTTTCTGTCCACCGCATTCTCATAATAAACAAAGCACACCTTAGTAGAGACTCTGTCTGGAGACCCGCTTTGATCTTGGCATTGAACATACCTTTCCTGGGGCCCTTTCTTCTGCTCACGAGACAACCTTGCTCTGAAAAGGGGAAGGAAGGGCTGAGGCAGCCAGAAAGAAGATGAGGTGGGAACTTCCTACAGTATGTGCTTTACCCAGCCATGTGGATGCTGGTGGCCCACCTCCTACGGGAGCTCCCCCTCAGAGTCTGCAAGGGGGACCCTGTCATCGCAAAAGGCTTCAGAGGGCCTGAAGTGAGAAGCCTTCCACTTGCAGCATGTGGGGAACTGCAGCTTATGCCACAACTGTAAGAGAACTTCCAGGGGCCAGCCAAAAGGCCATGGGAGAGGTTTGATTCTTCAGCACAGAGACACCAAAAATAATCCTACTTCCTCTCTATCTAGCCCACAGTTGTCAGTCCCAATGGGATGAGTGTTAAAAAAAAAAAAAAAAAAGGCAAGACGTTCCTGCTGCTTATTGTCTCACTGGCCACTGCTACCAGGGTTAGCTTCCAGACGGTCCTGCCAGACTACCATCCATGCACACACACTAACACATCATATGGCAATGAGGCTGCTAGTAAGGATATTAGTCAGCGATGGATTACATGTGTGTGCACATGTGTGAATGTTCCTATGTGCTAAGATTCACATGCGTGGTTCAGCTGAAGCTATGACACTCCCTTGAACTCATGGTGCCAGGGCTTCATGTCTGCTATGAAAAGCCTCTTTACTTCTTTTTCATTTGGGATCATTGTTCTGTGTACTTCCTCTAATAATATGATCCACATTTTTTACAAAAGCAATTTTCATATATGATAAGTTGTCTCCAAAGGTGAAATAGTGAACTCTAGCAAGGGAATTTGGGAGAAGGAAACAAATTTTTCATACCATGCCTGTATAAGTTAATGTTTATGATGGAAATACATTACATTATATAAAGCAGCTTGTAACTTTATTATAAGATTCTACTAACCTAACTAGTAAAAATAAAATAAAACAAAAAACAAGATCAGGTTTGGGGAAACAGCTCAGCTGGTGAAATTCTTCCTTTAGAAGCCTGAGAACTTGAGTTTGAATCCCCAGCACCCATATTAAACAAGCGAACAACAACAAAACAAATGGGTGTGACAGCTTGCTTCTAACAGCAGAGCTGAGGAGGCAGATTTCTGAGGCTCCCTGGTCAGTCAGCTTAGTCTATGTAGTCAGCTTAGTCTGTGCAGCAAGTTCCCGGCCAGGAAGAGACCCTGCCTCAAAACGAAGGTAGACTGCACCTGAGGAATGACACCTGAGAGTGTCCTGTGGCCTCTCCATGTGTGCTCACGTGTCTATCCATGCACATGTCCAACTGGGGGGCAGGGAGGAGAAGTGGGGAGGAGAAGGGGAGGGTAAAATTAGGACTTTAATTTTTTATCGGTAGGCCTGGAATTTCAAACTTAGCTACTGAAATAGCTTTCCTGCTCTAACAGTAGCTCAGCATAGAGGTGTGGTATTCTGATGGTTTTTAAATACACCTGGAAAAACAGTTACTGATATTCCAGATATAGCAGGGTAACTTGACTGGACTCCAGCTAAGCCTGTCTTGTTCAACTCAACTGTGCTGTCATGCCACGTAAAATTCTCTTTGCTTTGTACAGTCCGTATCTTCCCCAAGTTACCTGTGACTAATGTTTTTATCTTGCTTGCTAGTAAAGCTACTTTTTAGGTGTATTTTATTATAACACGGTGCATGAGATTTAGAAGCCGTTTTTGTGCTTGGCCTGTGCTTAACTGATGGGCTTCAGTCCTACAGATGAAGTTTGTTTTGTGTCTGGACTTGGAATCAAATTTTGTTACTTTAAAATATAGCACTCTTTTGGGAGTTGGGGTCAGGAAAGTAAAACCAAGTGTGATACAAGTGTTTTCAAAGCATACATGAATACACACACACACACACCCCATATATATTGAGTGTCAGAGTTTTATTCTATGAAATCAACACATGTGGCCAATTCCACCCTCCAAATATGAAATTTTCTGATGTGTACACATTTAACAGCTTATGAAGCATTTTTAAGGTGATTTATGCTTGGGTATTTGTACCACCATGACCACAATTGTTGAGAAAAGAAAATATGTTAATGCAGTAGTGTAAGTGGGGAAGTATAATATCCCATGGGGTGTATATTCCTGTCCCAAGAAGTATTCAGATCATGAATATGAAAAAGAAAACCAGTATTTTAACATTTCTTACTAATCCTTTGTTAATTTAACAAGCCCTCTTTTGACCTAAGAGATAGCAAGATAGAGACAGGACATTCTCTTGTGTCAGTTAACCTGAAGGAGGAGTTTCAGTGTGGTGTTCAGAGACCTGTTAGAAGGACCACAAGTATTTAAGACAATTGTATTATAGTAAATATTGTCTGCATGAGTATAAATGACATGCCTGTTTAGTGCTTTATATTAATAAAGATTGCGACTTTTGCCAAAAAAAAAAGTAAAGATGGATCAGTGGTTAAGATTGCTCACTATGCAAATATGTGACCTGAGTTTGAATCTTCAGCTTCCACATAAAAAGCCAGGTATGGCTGTGTGCTATAACCACAATGTTTAGGAACAGATGCAGGCAAATCCTGGGACCTCATTGGCCAGCCAGCCTATCTCAAACAGTGAGCTTCTGGTTTGGTGAGCTGCCCTGTCTCAAAGGAATTAGGTAAAGAGCTGAAAGCACAAGTTTCTGTCTGGCCAGCAACTCCCACATACCTGGCAGTCGCTTCCCAAATTACCACACAGAGGCTAATATTAATTATAAATGCTCAGCTGGTAGCTCAGGCTTATTACTTACTGGCTCTTACACTTAAATTAACCCATAATTCTTATCTATATTTAGCCACGTGGCTTGGTACCTTTCCTCAATACAACATTCTCATCTTGCTTCCTCTGCACCTGGCTGGCATCTGCCCTGACTCTGCCCTTCTTCATCTCTGTCTTCAGTTTGATTGTATCCTAACCTTATTATGCCTGGCTATTGGCCAAAACAACTTTTCATTAACCAGTGAGAGCAACATACATTCATAGCATACAGAAAGGTCCTCCCACAACAGAGACCAATAGAGGAAGACACTTGACTTCCATCTCAGGCTTCCACATGCAAGTTGCGGGATAGGAACATACCTGCACACTCACATGTGTGCACCCACATATAAACAGCTAGATTCATAAAGAAAAGAAAACCAAAAAGATCAAGAGTTTAATGGCATTGATTTAAAGTAATAATAAGCACAATTTTGCAGAAACTGCCCCACAGAGCCTGAGTTTGGCCCCTGATGTGTTGGACACAGTTCGGTGAAGACTCCAGCTGCCACAGGCTCAGCTCCTGCTCCACATGCTTGTGCTATGAATACATAAACCTTTACCTCTCTGTTTGCCATCTTTCAGTTTGCCACTACCCAGTGTAGAAGTGCCTTTGAACACTAGTGTGCATGTCTACTCTTTATTTATAGGCCACTTGGAAGGAAGTACTGAAACAGTGATGTAGACACAGAAGTTGTGTGGGATAGACAGGTCAAATGTGGCCTAAATATGACATCCTTACTATTTACAAACTGCTTAGGAAAAGCAACTTCAAACACCATTGGGATATTTAAGGAGTAAGTTTGGACCCCAAATTCTAATTAGAAACATCCCTGTCGAAGAACATCTATAGGATAGAAATTAAAATGTTAACAATACTATGTCATAAGTTAAACAGTGAGAAAAACCATGGAACTAATTGGTAGAATTAGGATAGTAATAGGTAAGGGTTGGAAAGATTTTCAGATAGATTTTTTTTTTTTTTAAACTTCATTGTCATAGAAGGGTCCCATGTGATATATGCTAGGTGTTCTTATAGATGTGTTCTGGTGTGCATAGTGTGTGTGTGTATACATGTGTGCAGATACTTGTGGAGGACAGAGAGTAACATCAAGTGTCTTTCTTGATCACTCTCCACCTTGTATTTTTTTTTTTTGAGACAGGTTTCTCAACGAACCCAGAACTCATCAATTAGGCTAGCCAGCCGGCCAGTGAGCTCTAGGGTTCTGTCTGTTTTTGCTATCCCTTCCCCTGAGATTATAGATGCAAGCTGTTGCACCTGACCTTGTTAGTGGGTGCTGGGGATCCCAACTCAAGGCCACATGATTGTGTAGCAAGCAATTTATCAACTGACCCATCTCCACAGCCTTCTCTCCTGTGGGCTTAAAAGGTGTGTTCTATGAGTTATGCACATGCTGTATGGTGATGGGACCTGCCATGTGCTCTTCAGAACTGAGTATAGTCTTGAGGCTTCAGTGTTTTTCCATGTCTTCAAGGAGAGAGGTTGGGCTGCTGCATCCATTAGGCCACAGCAGGTCTCCACAACCACAGTTTTAAACTCATTAAGGTCCTGCAACTCAATTGCTTAGCTCCTTGTTTCTTAATTGCCAATTTCAACTTCTTTATTGCCACTTACCTGAAGCCTCACATTTCATTTCCCAAATGGCCCTTGAGGTCACCTATTTTCCAAACACCGGGACAGCCTCAAGTGAGAAATGCTAGCATGTAGAGAAGAAAAGCAAAGGCAATCTGAATATCTACTTGTTCTGCCTAGCATTAAAAACACACTGTGTCAAACAGTGCCTACAGGAAGTATTTAGGGCAACTAGCTAATGCCATCTTCAATGCATTAAAGCAATGCTCTTGGAGCTGGCCCCTGCATACATTCACATGTAAGTGTCTGGGTATATCTGTGGGTACATTTGTATGCACATATCCATACATTTATAAAATCAGATTGAGGTGGGATAGACTGATAGTTGTGACCTGAGAAGAAGAGGTTGGGGGAAGCAGGATGTCCTCTGCTCTTGGGGTCTGATTTACATTTACTGCTAGGAAAGGAGACTTTGAACTCCACTGATAAAGACCTATTGGCTTACAGACAGAATACATGTTTTCCAAAAGGCATCTTGTCAAAGGCAATAAATAAATTGCTCTTACTTAGTGCTGGATGACACATTTCCGGAGACACTAAATGCCATGTAACTTTGTCTCCCCCCACTTCCCTGCAGAGACCTGGTGATGTCCTATAATCCACTTCACAGCTTTGTTTATTGAGAAACATTCTTTAGCTTTTAATCCTGCTACAAATTACACTCCTTGGGCAACCTTAGAAAGGAGGATTACAGTTTGGTAGCAATCTTTAGTGCCACCAAGATTCCATATATACCAACTGTGAAGAAATCCATTTATGACTCTCTGGTAGGGACACCCACACTTGTCTTATCAATGTGTTTTACCTTTTCCCTCATGAAGCATCTTTCTTTCTATTTTTATAAACTGCTTCGTATTTGAATGTCTCTGAAATTTGTTTCTTTGTTGAAGTCCTGAATCTTGGATGGGTGCTTCTGAAATGAAATGCCCAGGCAACAGCTGTTGGTGTGGGTTGGAGCTGTGTTCCTTTTGCTGGCTACAAAGTAATAATGTAACAGGTAAACCCACAACAGGGTGAGGAAATGAACTCTTGGCAAGATCCGTGTTGATTGGTGATTTGGATTCTGTGTCTGCATTTCTCTAGTAATTTATTTAACCCTCTGATGCAAAACAGAACAGACTCAAGAAGATGTATGTTTAGTGAACATTGACAGGGGATATTATGAAACTGTTCAGCATAAAACTGGTGCAAAACAGAAGATCATGAATTTTTAAATGTCCAGTTAGCCAACATTAAAGTTAACATCCAAAACGTAAGACTTACATCCACACAACTGACTAGTGGACTGCGCATAGAAAATGTTTAAAATTGACTCTGTCCTCACCCTTGAGTTCCTGGTTATCTGTCTACTTCCTATTTCCTTATTTCTATTTTGACTCTCAGGATTCTAGCTGCAGGGAGCCTTTTGTGGTTGTCCTCAAGTAGTGAGCCCTCACGTCCAAGAGTGGTCTTAAATGTCAACTTGACACAACCTGGGACCGTCTAGGAAGAGTCTCAGCGAGGGGTGGACAGTCCGTGGGAACTTGTCTTGACTGTCTTAGTCAGGTGGGAAGACTTGGGGAGGACGTGTTTGGGCGTTCTGGGTTGTGTGAGAGTAGAGAAAGTGAACTGAGTACTGAGCATGCATGCACTCATTTCTCTGTCGTGACTATGGATGTGATGTGCCTATGTCTGCTTTGATTTCCTCACAGGAATGGACTATAACCTGGAATTGTGAGCTACAATCAGCCCTTCTTCCCCTAAGTTGATTTTTCTCAAGTATTTTTTTTTTTTAACCACAGCAACACACAGGGAACCAGGACAGGTTCTAAGCATTGTCCCTTCGGCTTTCTCATCTCATATGACTCCAGTTGAGTGTCTCTTTACAGCTCAGATTGAAAGGACTTTCCACTCTGGGTCCCTGTTCCCCTCCCTGCTCCTGACTAACTTACCCCACTACATCTGCAGTGGTGTAGAAGTCCTATGTTGGCCCACGTTACCCAGGCAGCATCTATATCACAGCACCTGGTGACTGTCTTATATGTGCCTGCTGCACTGACTGTGCCACCCTCGCCCGTCAAATGTACCTCAGCTCCTCGCTGAAGCTGGCACACTTGCAGGGCCCAGTGGCTCTTTATGGACTGTTGAAATGGTTAAAGGCAGGATGCTCACACTCTGTCTCCTTACTTGTTCACCCGAATTTCAATCATATAGTGATGAGGGCCTGTAGTAGTTTCTCCTTCCTCGCTCTCTATAGCTATGTATCCTTTCCCAACTCACTCATGTTTTCTTTTTAAGAGCCACATAAAATTCTGTTGAATGATGATTATGGTCTTAAAAATTATATCACTTTGACATATATTTGTATTCTTTTGAAGCCTTTGTTTTCTGTTGGAAATCACATCATAGGGAAGATTCTTGACGCTCCTTCATTGTGTTACCCTCACCGTTTCATAAAATGGGTTCCTTAAAGTGGGATTTCTGGGTAAGAGAAATGAACATCTGTTTTTATTATATTATATTGAATTTTCCTAAAGGATAGCATCATACTAAACTCCCACACATGTGATCTCATGGCTCCCACTTTACCGCCAGTATTGGGTACTACCACCACGTAGTCACTTACCAATTTGACTCATGAAAATATATTCCCACTATTTCCATTTTAATGTTATTATTGTGAAGTCTGTGTGTGCAATGGTTTGCTATTATTCTGATTATTGTTTTTCTATGACACATTCTCTAATTTATTTGTTTTCTTTCCTCATTTTAATAGATTTTTCAATGACAGATAAAACCATTGATAATTGCACTGATTATTAAGAGCTATTTGTGCTTGAATTCTATGTCCATGTTAGTATATTTTTCTGGTTTGGCTTTCATCATGCAGCAATTTAAAATGTATCTTGCAGTCAAGTCTGCCTTTGAGTCTAAAATGGGAGCAAGGGAAAGGCAAGAGTGAGAGAGGGCAGAGGAGGAGGAAGGCAGAAAAGGAGGAGGAAAAAGAAAAAGAGGAGGAAATTTTTCATATATTTTCCTTCAAATAATTTCATTATTTTATTTCTGTGATTTATAAATGTCTTTTTTTGAGGATTTTTTTTCTTTTGCATATTGGCGAGGCCAATGATGCCAACAATTATTAATCTCTTTATTCTTTTCTCATTACTTTTTAAATGGGCATCTTATTAAATATTATGATTCTTTTCTCTAAATAAATTTTGTGTGCATATTTCTGTGTATAGAGGTCCATATATATGTGGCCAGAGGTCAGCCTTAGGTATCATTCTTCAAGCACCATTACCTTATTTATTTATTTGTTTGTTTGTTTATTGAGACCATCTCAATGGCCTGGAGCTCATCCATTAAGCTGGGTTAGTGGGCCAGAGACCCCAGGTTCTTCTTCCCAGCATTGGGATTACTAGTGGGTGCTTTTTAATGTGAGTTACCTGATAGAACTGAAGAGTTTTTAATCACTACCCCAAATGCTCAATAAATGACACTGGGCTACGTCATTGTGTTTGCATGCCAAACATTTTACTGAACAAACTGTCTTTCAGCCTCTGTGATTACTTTTAAGCCTTCCCCCCCCCAATTTTGTAGAATAAAATCGGCAGCACCATTGTCATTTTGATTTACCCTATATAAAATTGAGAGCAATGATTACATTAGCATGTCCAAAATATTTTTAATGTTTTTTTTGAGGGTACTGCTGATGGCAGGTTAAATCTTTTGTATCTATAACCTGATAAGACATTTCATTCATACACTTATTCAACAAACACTGCACATCTGGTGGTGTGCTAGGTGACAATTTTCAATGGTGAGCCAGCCGACCATCACAAGTACAGAAGGTCTCACTGTCTGTGGTGATTGCCCTCCTTCTCTGTCCCCATTCTGGTAGAGGTGCTTTCTAATAATGTGACCGCACAAGACATTTTATTTCCTTTTTTTTTTAATTCCATTTTTAAAAAATTTATTTTGGGACAGAGTCTTAGCCCAGGCTGTCTTGCAACTCACCATCCTGCTGCCTTAACTACCCAGGTGCTGAGATTGTAAGCATGGCTCCATCATTCTGAGTTCTATTTAATTCTTGAGTCTGTTTTTCACCTGAAAAATGTACCTGCTTTAGAGCACAGATCTGGGAATTCAGCCACTTACTCGGCCATTTAACAGCTGCTCTTTAGCGACTAGCAATTAGTGGTGCCCTAAGTGTATTTAACTCTAAAAGATGCCATTCGTCTGTCATCATGGTGGTCTCTCCTAGTTTCTCACAAATCGAGAGGTAATTTGATCAGAGGACAGAATATCAGGGGGTCCTTAGAGGAATAAAACAAAATGTCAATGCATTAAGCTCCAGGCACCAAATACATAAATTTACTCAAAAAACAGAAACTGTTATGTGCTGGTAGTAATATCTCTGGGATAGGTGTTGACATTTAACAGTGATTGTAACATGAAAATAATTAAAATCACAAAGTAAGTATTTTTTTCCCTTTCTGAAAATTTGCAACAGTAAAAAGTTAACCTATACTCTTCTTAGTAGTGGCTTCCAGAACAGCAGCAGCAGCAGCAGCAGCAGCAGCAGCAGCAGCAGCAACAACAGCAACAACAACAGCAACAAGGACACAAAACCTTAGCACCCCAGAAAGCAGTTTGCAAGCTTCTGGTGTGAAGTTTATCCTGGCAGGGTCCTGAGAGGCAAGGTGAGCTGAATAAGCTTGCCTTTTGTGTCTACACCATGGCTCATGGAAGTTCAGCTTCACCTGTTGTGCCCCTGAGCCCTGCCTACCAATCCGAATGCCTTCTGTCACTTCTTGTCTCTTCTTGTGAGGAGGCTGGTGCTTAAATAAGTAAGGTTGCTTTGTTGATGCTCAGATAAATCCACTTCCCCCTTCCTTTTCAAAGAAAAGAGACAAAACCAACCCTTTTCCATTTGTTCTTTGAACTCACTACTTGTCCTTTTTTTGTCTGTGTGGATGGTGTGAGCATGTGCCTGATAGGCGTCATGTCTTAGGGTTTCTATTGCTGTGAAGAGAGACCGTGACCATAGCAAGTCTTACATATTATAAGGAAAACATTTAATTGGGGCTAGCTTACAGTTCAGATGTTAGTCCATTATCACCATAGTGGGGAATATGGGGGCATGCAGGAAGACATGGTGCTAGACAGGTAGCTGAGAGTTTTATATCCAGATCAACAGAGAGCAGGAAGACAGAGAGTAACACTGGGCTTGGATTGAGCTTCTGAAACCTCAAAGCCCATCTTCAGTGACCCACTTTCTCCAACAAGGCCATACCTCCTAATAGTGCTACTCCCTGTGAGTCTATGGGCGCCATTTTCATTCAAACTGCCACAGGAGGTGGGGAACCAGACAGAATCTGCCTCTGGAAAAGAGAAAGGCAGATGTTTTCAAAACTGTATAGAAGCTCTGAAAGGCTACAGGTTCTGGGTGTTTGGATCCCACTTATCCTGGGCCTTATAAACTTCCTGCAGCAATAAAGATATTCTAGAGAGATGCTTGTATCTTTCCCTTGACTATTGTGTTATTGAAACAACAACACACTCCAAGAAGCACCTCCAAGTTAAACCTAATCTTTCTATCACAATATGAATATGAACTTGGTGGGGTGCCACTGAGCCTTCAGGCTCCTCTTCCTGATTTGGCCATGTTGACTGGATCTCCCTTCTCTGCTCTCACTGGTTTTGTTGTCTTATGGAGAACAGGTAGACGGTCCTGGGTCATTAGGGTGGTCATGGCTTGGGTGCAGACACATGATACTGCAATTTCCTCTGTACAGGATTCCACAGGAAGTCCTGGCTTTTCTGTGGCACAAGTGTTGAACTTAGGAGTTTCTTCGACTCTAAGAAAACAAACATGCTAACGGGAGACTTGCAGATCTTGCTTGCCTGTTCCAGTTTCCAGATGCAGGTCTGCCCTGGATAATTCACTTTCAGTGCATCTTGCATGCCTAAGAGTACCCAGTGCTAGGACCCTGGGACACAAAGCTACTCTAGTCACCAGTGTGAGCTGAGCCTCTGTATTTGCAAAGTGGCTGTGTGATGATCCCACACCTTTCCCTAGAGAAGTCACAGCCAGCCAGGCTCTGGGGTTACCTATGAACTCCCCTCTTTCAACCAGGGTTCCTTTCTTCAGAGCAGCTGTTCTTACTGCCTGCCCTGGCCTTTGCACACAGTCTTACCATGAAACAAACAAAGTCCAGGGCTCTGCTGCCTTTAGACTTGCTTAGGCCATCTTTGAAATCAAAACCTGTGGATTTCCATTTATTACCGGAGAAGTTAGAGTCCTGGGGAATTCTACTTGGAGAGTTCTTGCTTCTTCTCTTTTCTTCAGGATCCATCCTTTCCCAGGTTTAGGCCAGTGTTCCTCTGAAATGAGTCCCACGTCTTCAATGGCTCACCTCTCTCATCATGTGTGCAGATCTCCATCATACCAGTTTCTCCTTCACCAAAGCCTGCAAGATGCCTGAGGACAAGAGTTCTTACTCTTAATTCCAAGATCCCATGTGGTCTGGACTGATGCCCATCCCTTATTGCTGAGTGAGTTTATAAAGAAGGCAGATCCCTTCAGAGTTATCATTTTTGTCTCTATCTCTGTAAATTACAAAAAGAAAGTCAATATATATATATATATATATATATATATATATATATAGAGAGAGAGAGAGAGAGAGAGAGAGAGAGAGAGAGAGAGAAATAAGCTACGTATTTCTTGAGGGTTTATTGATTGTACTTCTGCCTTGTACTCTAAATGACTTGCATGTAATTTCCACATTTACCCATACAACAGCCTTTGATAGAAGTTTCTATTGATGTCCCCACTTAAAGAAGGAGGAAGTTGAAGCCTCTGGTTCAGGGTGTGGAGGAACAGGATGGTAGCCATGGTCATCTGGATTCAGAGCTTGTTTTCTTACAACTTATTAGACCACACTGAAGTAGAGACTAGAGTCTAATGATGATGGGTCAGTGACAGGCAGACTCACACCTCAACCAAGCCTGCTTTGCTACCCATTCCCTTTGCCACTCTTTAAGCCAAAATCTCACACCAGCACCCTTGAATGATGGACTTGAGGGATAGCTGGACTCATTATTTGTTTCTCCTCCCAAGAGGCCACATTGAGTAAATCTCCTTTCTCTCTTCACCATTATATGTATCTTTAATTAACACATTGGGAATGGGTGGCCAAGCTTCATTTGTTGGGACTGACTATCAGAGCTCAGGTATTGACCTTAAAATCTCTGGTAATGTGAATGCCAGGAGGGATACACTGGAAATCATGTAGCTCAGGATTATTATACTGTGTATGGAATAGTATTGGTAGATAGACAGTGACAGGGAAAGGGGAACCACACAACCTGAAGCAAGACCTTAAGAAAAGAGGTAAGGCAAATAAGCCAATGAAAGAGAAAAAATGGAATGATAAAAGTGGTTTATACAGAACAGGGCGTGGAAAGTAGCGGAATGGAACAAAGGTGACACAGGACAGAGAGTGAGCTGACAGAGAGCAGTCTGTGCAGGGTCACATATTCGTTATAACATTAAGTGTAAGGGAGTTAGTTACACATCATAATTAAAAGCACAAATTGTTATATTGCATAAAATAAGTGGTTCCTATTCACTCTTGACAAGAAACTCAGTTTAAGTACTGGTGAGAGGGTTCAGTGGTGGAAATCACTTACTACTCATAGAAGAGCTAAGCTCATTTCTGACACCAATGTCAAGAGTCTAACTACCACTTGTAACTAGTTCCAGGGAATCTAGTGCCCCCCTTTGGCCTTTGAAGGCACTGCAGGCACACACACACAGGCACACACACACATACACACACACTTGCATTAAAAATCTATAAGCACTCACTTTTAGGTAGAAAAACACAAATATATTACATTTAAAAGCCTGGAAATATATGTAATGTTGATAGAATGGTGACATTATTATGAGGAAAAATATAGTTTAAGGTAAAACCTACTTCCTTAGAGAAAGGTGCTCACAGATGAAGTAGATCCTAATTAGTCTTAATAATGAAAACTCAGAGTCAAATATTGGGGGAAAAGCTGAAAGATCAGAGAAGCAAAGGAACGTCCACAGACACCTCTTATCTCTCTGACTCCTCAGACCAGAAAGGGCTGAGCTCCTGTCTCTGCCCCGCCTTATTATTTCCTCCCTCCAACAGCCATATCACTTCCTGTCTCCTGTTTGTACAGACTCCAGACCTCTATGGTTAGCTAGTAGCTAGCTCCACCCTTTGATCTTCAGGCAAGCTTTATTTGTCAGAACAGAAACAAAGTATCACAACACATGTCAGAATCATGCAGGGTCAGTTAATGAAGAGTAGATAATAATCATAAACTTTCATATGGCTGATAAAGTTCATACTGCCTCATCAACAATTGAAAGAATTGAAGGGAGAAATTTAAAAATTCATAATTTTTAAAAGTATTTTAACTTTTTTGGTCCCCAGAAAATATTAGAACAAAAAGATAAAAGAAATAGAATATTAAAGAGTTACATAACATAGGCATTCATCTGGCCATAACTCACATTTATAAAACACTGTCTAAAACCATAAGTACATTTAAAGTTTTCCCAATTGTATAACTGAATTTAGGATCAAGGAAAATAATTTATGAGGTTTTTAAAAGATGCAAAGCACACAAAGACTGCATAGGGTTAATTAGAAGTCAAGGGCAAGGATTTCTGGGCAATTCCCAAATATTTGAAATTTACTAATAAAGGAAAAGTTTAAAAGAGGTTGATATTATGTAAAAGTGAAAACATTTCAAAATGTATTATATGCACCTAAAATGCCACTCAGAAATGTAAAGACTAAAGGCTTATATTAGGTAATGGATCACAACTCAATAACTTCCATTTCCCCTTTAAGAGAACAGAAAAAGAGGGGTCATGGAGGGTCACACCTTTATTTCCACACTTTGGATGAGGAGGCCAGCAAATCTCTGAGAGTTGGAGGCTAGCCTGGTCTACATAGTACGTTCCAGCGCAGCCAGTGCCACACAGTGAGATCCTGCCTCCCTCCCCACAATCTCAACAACAAAGGAAAGAAAGAAAGAAAAAAAGAAAAAAAGAAAGAAAGAAAGATATATGTATATATAAAACAGAGCAAATAAAACCCCAAAGAGTAAAAGGATGTGATAATGATTGTAAGAGAAAAAGCCCAGGAGATAAACTCAGAAACCAAAAGAGAAATGTCCATTGTCATGAGCTATTGCAGGCCAAGATGCAAATACAGCTTATAGCAATTGATAATTCAGATGTCAACTCACTATAGAAATTGAGAACTTCAAACTCAGACGGCTGCACTAAACATTTAGGATATGACAGCAGTTGTATTAACACACACTCCTTTCTGCTAATCTCTGAGAGAAAAGGCTGCTTGGATGATTGTCCTTGGAGGCCTATGTTTTTCTGATTACAAAGTTAGCTGTTCCATCCCATGGGAAGAAAGCTACCTCTTCCTAACATAGATTTGTAAATTCTTGAACCTATTCATCAATCATTTATCAAAACTCCATTATGATCAAACAGAGATTGTGTGAGAAATGGAATACCCAGACACTAATCAATGTAATTCAATGTTGAAAGAGACTCACAAAGTGGTCATCCCAACGGATCAACCCAAAGTTTTGATAAAAGTCAACAGGTATAATCCAGACATAATGCTCTTCAAACCAAAAAGAAGAAGAAACATTTTATCTGGAAAAATGCCTTTAGCTACACAACCATCTGTGATGGTGGGAAACTGAATGTCTCCCTTTGAGGACACAGAAAAAAAAAGCAGTGACCCCCATACCATTTTCTCTGAGTATTCTAAGAGAGAATCTAGCCAGAGCAATGAAGCAATGGAAACCAAAGTTAGGAAAGATCTGGAAGGAATTTCCTTTATTTGGAGGCAGGATAATTTGAGTGTAAAACAGTTCAGGACCTACTAAAACAATACTAGAGTGAATAACCCAGGGTCATCAGGCTGTAGGGCCAATATACAAAACCAACTGGTTCTTTATGCTAGTAGCAGTCAACTGCAAATGAAATCAGAAAACGCCACTTACTGTTGGTAACAGTCTGTAGTTTGTTGCTGCCCCGCTCTTCCTCTCCACACTTAGGAGCAAGAATTGTCCCTGGCTCATATTCATTTGTTCTCCATCCACCTACTAATAAATCCAGAGAAATCACATTCCTGCCCTGACATCTCTACCAACATCCTGCTCCCCTAGACCCAATGCTTTCCATCTGGAGGCATGTTGCCCTATTTGTAACAACCTCCATTCTTTTTCATTTTTAAATTACATCTTTCTCTTGATTTTCCTAATATCACCAGGGGAAATCCACAATACATTATCCAGATTATATTTCAAAACTTTTGCTGGATCTTGGGGCTTTCTTTATTCATTTAATACATATGAACAGAGATAACCATTGAGTTATATTATATTCTGAGGTCAAGCTATATGCTCTTAATGCAACATGGCATGAGGAAGGGGGATTTGGGGCTTCTACCAAAGATCTCAGAGCCACTCTGACTTCCAGAGCATGAGTAAAGAATGGGTGTGTCAACATGGCTAAAGCCTTTGGTTGCCAGTTTCTGAAGAAATGGACGCCATCTGTAGTCTTCCTGTCATTGCTGTTGGAGTTAAAAACTGCAGCGGATGTGTGGATGAACAACTCAGGCAGTACTTGAGTTCATGTTCAATGGCCTTCTACACTCATATCCAAACCTGAAGGTCTTTTCAGATTTGTGGTGAACAATGTTGGCTAAAAGACCATCAGTTCAACTAAAGGACACATAATAATAGTCATGTTTTGGTGTTTAGTAAATTTCAACAAACTATTTTTGTTTTAATTTAAATTTTTAAAGTTTTGGTTTTTAATTAGCCTACACAGCAATGGGGTTTATTTCCACATACACTTTGTCTTGGTCGACCCTCCATGCTCCCTCAGTCCCCCACCCCCTCCTCCTCCACCTTTTTACCTCCTGTGAACCCTTTCCACTTCCATATCAAATGTGTTCTATTACCCTCCACCTTCCCATAGTCCCTCTTTGTCTTCTGTCACAGTCACCTTTCTAGTTTTGTGACCTAG
Source organism: Onychomys torridus (assembly GCF_903995425.1). Classification (NCBI taxonomy): domain Eukaryota; kingdom Metazoa; phylum Chordata; class Mammalia; order Rodentia; family Cricetidae; genus Onychomys; species Onychomys torridus. The sequence goes on from NC_050449.1 coordinate 104,244,168, forward strand.
CAATTGCTTGCTAGCTTCTGTACTGTCAGTTTCCATGTTTCAACTTCTGACCACCATTTCCTGTCACTTCAGCAGGTCACTAGATGTCCACTGTCAGAACTGTCTGATTTCCCCCACATTCCTTGTCATGTCTGATTTCTCTCTACTCTGCATCTTCTGCTGTCTTTCATGTTTTAAGTACCCACCCTGTAGCCCAGAGGCCATTGTCTCAGCCATTCTTTGGACAACATTCAGAGTTCTGTCACTCAGTGGATTTTCTCTGCTTTACATGTGTACTTAGAAAGAGTAGTACTTCAGACCTAATCTGAGTTTTGGAGAAATGGATTCACGCCAATAAGAACACATCAATAAACCCATGCACACACATGTATACATGTAACCTGTGCATATAAATTAGCACTGTGGCCCTATTCTGTATGTGCCTGTATATGTGTGTGCATGTGTGTGTATTCATGTGTGTGTGTGTGTGTGTGTGTGTGTGTGTGTGTGTGTGTGTGAGAGAGAGAGAGAGAGAGAGAGAGAGAGAGAGAGACAGAGACAGAGACAGAGAGACAGAGAGAGAGAGAGAGAGACAGAGAGAGACACAGAGACAGAGACAGAGAGACACAGAGACAGAGACAGAGAGAGATACAGAGACAGAGACAGAAACTGAAATAGAGATCTGTGCATACTATCTTCAGTTCAGTGTTTCTTTTCTCCTGCTGTGGAGATTTCTGGTGTAGGGAAGGGAAATTTGGATAGTGAGGGAATTGGTAAGGAACAAAGGAAACAAGGAATCTAAGGTAAAGTACTGTGGTTGAAAGATTAGCTAGCATGCAGTGTATATATTATAGTCTCTGCCTGGGGTGTTTTGTGCTGAGCGGCCTGATTCCAGTATTACCATATCTCTGGGGCATCCCTTTGTCCTGAATACTAATAGTATTTGTTTCCCTGACTTTTTCACCCTACCTCAGTATTTTAGTCTAGCTATGAGCTGCTCCCATCATCAATCATGCTGAGATACATACCCGCCTTCACTTAGGCTGAGGGATCATTTTGTCTCTATAAGCAGCTTTACATATTTTTTCCTTTGTTCCATTTTTTGTGTAAGAATTTATTTTCCTGCTTATGCAGTTTCTGGGGTTTTCTTCCTCCATGACAGCACTCTCACATGGTGACTGAATGCATGCCAGCATCTACACTTCTACACATGTGAGCACGGAACATGTAAATTCTGACACAAGCTAGGAAGCTTAGTCAGTAAGGATGAACAGAAAGACTACTGGCTAGTTTGTGGCAGTATAGACCCAGGTGTGACAGACTTAGTGTAAGGGGCATAGCAGGAGACTAGAACCCTATGGTAGGAAATGAGTTAGCTCTCAGGTTTTGACAAGGTGTGATTGCAGATTGAGTCAAACACAGGAGGAGGGGCAAGGATATACCCAATGCAGGCACGGATACTGTCATGGTTTTCTAACTATTGGGTTTGCAGTCACTACTGTTCATTGTAAGGCGACATGGAGAGTGAAGTCTGGTGTAGGTGAGTGTCTGCAGAGCATAGGTAAAGCTGAGTGCAGGAATCTCATCCCTTTGAAACTTTCACATAAACAAAAGCAGGTACTTTCTAGATTTCTGGTTTTCCAGATGTTCTGAGAATCCACTGAGACTTCCATCTACTGAGAAGTCATCAGTTGAAAAGCCCTGTGGCAGGTGTTGAAGGAGGCTTTTATATGGGGTAACCATGGACAGGAAGAAAGTTCGTGTAGGGACAGCAGATGAGTGAGTACTTAGATAAAGACTCACTTCACTGGCACACTGTGGATGTGTCACCCTTATTACAGAGTAAGTGGTCAACACTGGCAGGTTGAATTATTGCAGACTCTAGGCATTGTTTCAGGACTTGGCCTCCAAAGCTCATCCTTTATAAATACCCAGAGAAGAGAACTTTCCATCACTCTGAATGGGCTGCATAGATGTGATTTTATTTTAAGTCTTTTGATGGTCTTATGCTCTATGAGTGGGTCCTTAGATCAAGACCTTTATGCACGAGCCAAGTGATGAGCTAAGAAGCAATGGGATATGAGATGTCCATGGCTTGTACAAAGCATCACAGATAGATGGCCTCGTGGAGGTCAGGTTGAAAGTCAAAGGGATGAATTATTCTTGTGAATGTAACAGCACAAGACTGTCAAAGATAATGTACTCTTACATTCCATCCAAATTCCAGTCAGAAATGGGCATATTTCTAGAGCAATAGAGTATATTCCCAATGGCATGAAATCTGTCTATCTATCTATCTATCTATCTATCTATCTATCTATCTATCTACCTATCTCTACTAATCATCTATCAGTCATATCTTCTGTCTCTCTTACCTGTTTGTCAGATACCTATTATCTATCTAGCTTTCTTCTATCTTCTGTCTGTCTGTCTAGCCATTCCCCCATACATACACACATTCTTTTGTTGTTGTCTCTGAGCTGATACTCATACACACACACACACACACACACACACACACACACACACATACACACCATCTATCTATCTATCTATCTATCTATCTATCTATCTATCTATCTATCTATCCATCCATCCATCCATCCATCCATCCATCTATCTATCTATCTATCTATCTATCTATCTATCTATCTATCCACACAGGTATATATGGATCTATATATGGAAGAGCATGGTTTTTGTTTTTTCTGAATTTGGTTACCTCCTTAATATAGTAATCTAATAATCATCCATTTTCTATAAGTTTCATCACTGTGGTGATCTATTGTGTAACCTAATAAAATTTGCCTGAAGATCAGAGAACAGAACAAGCCACTAGATTAAACATAGAGGCCAGGCAGTGGTGGCACACACCATTAATCCTAGAACTCGGGTGCAGAGATCTATTTGAGTCTCTGTGAGTTCAAAGCCACCCTGGACTACATGAGATTGACTCAGTCTAGGAGAAAAAACAGAGCAAGGCAGTGGTGGCACACACCTTTAATCCCAGTACTGGGAAGCACATACACCTTTAATCTCAGGAAGTGATGGCTAGGTGGAGAAAGGTGTATAGGGCCTGAGGAGACAGGAACTAAAGTTTTTTTCAGCAGAAGTGTGCCTTTTAGCTAGAGGCTTTTTCAGGTGTCGGTGAGGTGAGAGATAGTTGTAGCTTGTTCCTTTGTCTATGTGATCTTTCAGTCAGCATTTATCCCAAAATCTGGCTCTGGGTTTTTGTTATAAGACCATTTAGGATTCATGCAACGTATTACTTTATCCCCCCCCCCCCACACACACACAAATCAAATTCCACTGTGTACCCCATTTTTGCTGTCATTCACCTGTTGATGGGCATCCGGGCAGATTACACTTCCTTAAGACAATGAACAGAGCAGCAGGGAAGATGGATGTTTAAGTGTCTCTGGAGGGTTTAGTCTTTTGGGTGCATGCTCAGAAGTGGTATAGCTCAACCATATGGTAGTTCTATTTTGGTGTTTTGGGAAACCTCCATACTAATTTCCATAGTGGCTGCCCCAGTTTACACTCCTGCCAGCAGTGAATAAAGGTTCTTCTTTGCCCATGTCCTCATTAGCATTTCAACAAATGATTTTCTAATGTGCTTGTACCAATTCACAAGTCTCCCCGGGGTTGCACTGGAGTACTAACAGCAACTGGAGTTTTTAAATGCAAACATAATGGGGCATAGGGGCATCCAATTGCTCTTTAGATTTGCATTCTCTTTTACCTAATGAAATTGAGCTCATGTCTCAACTTGTATAGTTTTTGGGGTATTTGATTGTGTGAAATGTCTGTCCAAGCCTTGTTTTCTATTTTGGGTTGTGAGTTTCCATTTTGTAGACTGTTAGGGAGAGAACTTAGCAGGTTGGTAGGTTCTGAAGGGGCCCTTGTGGACAGCACAGTAGCTGTCCCTGCTTCCTGTTGGTGTGAGTCACCATAGCAAACTGGTTTTTATGTCACTGGTGTAGTTATGGCCTAACACGTGATTCTCTTCCAGAGGGGACATGTTTCCAGTGCATTGTCTCACTCTTCAGCTCACCTTCATACTTTTTCCTTTTGGGTGGTTTTGTTTTGTTTGTTCATTTTTTTTTTTCTGTAGTGCTGGGGGTAGACTCCAAGGCCTTGAACATTTTAGGAAAACATTGTACCACTGAACTACTCCCCAGTCTAGTTTTTACAGTTTGCTGTTTTGAATTTTGTTTGTTCATTTAGTGTCTGTGTGTGCCTGTTCGTGTGCACACAGATGTACTTGTGAAGGTCACAGGAGAACTTGTGGTTCTTTCCTTCTGCCATGTGGGTCCTGGAGACCAAACTTGGGTCACCAGGCTGAATGGCAAGCTCCTTCCCACTGGGTGGCCTTGTTGCACTCTTCAAATGGAATAATTCATTGAAGAAAATTTCTTAATTTTGAAGAAGTTCTATATCTACCCATTTGTTGCTTTTTGTGTCTTATTCGAGTCTATCACATTCAAAGTCATGAGTATATTGTTATGATTTTATTTGAAAATCATTACTAGTTTGTCTTACATTTAGATGAAAAATGTCTCTAGTATTAACTTTTGTATATATTGTAAGTTGAGCATCAAGATTATTTTATACAGATATATAATGGGCCCAGCAACATAATTTTAAATTCCATCCTCTACTTATTATTCTAAAATATATTGCTCTTAAATGCACACTTAGGTGGTCATCTCATTTTAGCTGCTTCTGGGATGTTCTTGGTCTCTTGTCTTTTGTGTGTCTCTGCACTGATGCCACACTGCAGATTTAACAACTCTGGAGAGAGGGCAATGTGAGTCCTCTCATTTAGTGTTAGCTCTTCTGCACAACTGTGCTTGCGATAGTTAGCTGCAGCATGTTCAGATAAATATTAGAATGCACTTGCTAATTGAAAAAACCTGCTGAGGACTTACGTGTGTGACTCTGTAAATCTCATTGGCATTGCTCATGGGAGCAGAGGTGAGCAGCTCTTTACAGGAGTGCCAGAACTTAGCAGTGACTAAGCCACTGAGGAAAATGTCTCTCCTTCCTCCAGAAACCATTAACTGTTAGATACTCAGAGAGGGGTGGGGCCTTATGAACTGGAAATTCTAACTGGGACTTCTGAGTATTTCTAGATCAATATGAGGAAAACCTACATTTTTATACCACAAGTCACTTTGATCTATGAGTTATACCCCCAAGCTGTGAAGATGTTCTGTGATTTACTTTGTAGTTTCCAAAATAATATTATTATATACTTCTTAGATTTTGATAAATTATGTTCAATTATTTCTTTCATGAAATTTTCCTATATTTTTCATTAGAAATAAATCTGGGCCATTGATTTCATATGTAATTATTTTTATTAAATCCACTCCTTAATTCTCATAGGTAACAGATTTGTTTTGTTTTTCATCAGGTTATGTCTTCTGACTTCAATTGCTTACTGATTCTAAGTAAAAGGTATACATGAAATGAGATTCTAAATAGATGTTGGAATGTATATTTTATTTGAGATATAAATTATGCATAAATATGTACAGAAATTTCACTCTATATGTGTAGTACAAAAGTAATTAAGTCCTGAAATGATTTTAAAGATCAGAAGGTCTAAAAATATCCTTTCGAAGGTTGAATGTTATAAAAAAAAAAAAAACTTACATTATTAAGTACATTTCCACCACTCTCTCCCTCCTCCATAAAATGCAAATGAAATGCTTTCAGGAGATACAGACAAGGATCTCAAAGTTTCTATGGCTATTTTTGTGGCTAATCTTGTTTTATTTGTTCCCTGTGCATAAACACACTCATTTGATGCTGAAATTTGAGACAACTGCTCTGCTTAAATCCTTGTTGATCTATTATGGAGGAAAAGAGGTTTTATCTTCCCAGGAACAGATGGTGAGCAATTTGATCTGATTGCAGCCAACATTCAACTCTTGCTGCAGCTAGAGCTGCAGAGAGGGAATGATCCTTTGCTGACTTGAGTCCTAAGGTCCATGGCACTGATAAAATCCTGTCATTAACCGAGAATTACTACCAGAGATGTTGATCATAATTTCTAGGCCTATGTATTTGGTTTTTAACTACAGCAATATATTCTGTCTCCTCAGGAGGACTGAATACTGTAAAATCATATGCCACAAAAATACCCCTAACTTCTCACTGAAGTTGATTATGCCCTCCAATAATCCTTTTTGATTCTAAATGTCTGGATTAGAAGTCACTAGTAATGAAGGGACTCAGTGTGACCAACACAATTAGATAAACATGTTGTAGACTGGCACCCCAGTTCAGCTTTCCAGCTTTTCAAACAAGATGGCTCTGTTGCTGTGATAAAACTCCATGACCTAAAAGGAACAACATAGGTGAAGAAAGGGTTTATTTTCCTTAGAGTTCCGGGATATAGTCCATCATAGCAGAGAAGTCACAGTGGCAGCGGCTGGAGAGAACTGTCACATTACCTCCACAGTCAAAGGCACGGAGGACAAGTGTATGCTGCCTGCCTGCTGCTGCTGCTGCTCAGCTAGCTTCCTTCAGTCTTACACAGTTCAGGGAGAAACCCACGAAATGGTGCCATCTACAGTCTTCCCACCTCAATTACCTGTCAAGATATCCCCCTCACCCCCCACACACAGATTCTCCACAGTCTAACCTAATCTAGGTAATTTCTTATTAAGACTCTCTTTCTAGGTGATTGATTTTAAGGTGAATTGAGTTAACAGTTAAAACTAACAACACAGATATTTATTTTAGAAGTGCCTAAAGCTAAGGTTTAGAGGTCCTGAGTGCCCAGTCCATGTTCTACAGCCAAGAAGTAGACTCTCTGCAGTTGGAGCACAGGCTTGTTTCTGGTTTGGCCCGTAACCTTCTTTTGCTGTTCCTTCACCCTGCCTGCACAGACAGGGGTCATTACCCCCGTGATTCACTTATCCAGGCAAACAAGGGAGACAAGTGTGTAGCATGAATCTTAAATGTACTTATTAATAAAAACAAACCTGAGGCCAGTTATTAGGGTGAATGCTGGAAGATTAGAGAAGCAGAACAAGCCACAGCTACCTCACCTCACCAGTTCCTCAGCTGATCCTGTTTCCTCAGAATGGAAGCCTCTGTGTCCTCATCCAAATGGATCTCTGCTGAACTGTGCTGCTCAAAAGCCTAAACATTTAACCAGCCAAATGCTTCTAGTTTCTGGTGCTCATTCCTTATATACCTTTCTGCTTTTTGCCATCACTTCCTGGGATTAAAGGCATGAGTTACCATGCCTGGATGTTTCCAGTGTGGCTTTAAACTCACAGAGATACAGATGGATCTCTGCTTCCCAAGTGATGGGATTAAAGGTGTGTGCCACCATTTTCTGGCCTCTATGTCTATCTAGTAGCTGTTCTGTTCTCTGACCCCAAATAAGTTTATTAGGGTCACAATATTTTGAGGAACACAATACCTGCACAGAGAGGGGTCATTTTCCCTGTGATATACTTATCCAGGCAAACAAGGGAGACTTGTGCATGTTCTAGGGTAACAAACAGAATATGTGGGTAAGTTTTATTTCTGTTCACAGGTATATTCTACTTATAAAAGCAGAAAACAAGAAGCCCAAGGCTGCAGAATGGGTATCAGAAGGTTTATTGTTCCTTTTCATTCCTTATGTATTGTTTTCATTTTTAATCTGTTTTGATCTCTGTATAATACAAGTTTAAAAGTCTAAATAACAGCCAGAGGAACACAGAAAAATATCTAAGCTATAAAACCATCACATAAATACAGGTGAGAAAAGTTTACTCAGGGAAATAATGAGGACTTACTCAAAGAAATCTACTTTTACAAGTCTCTTTAAATTCTAGCATAGTAGAAAATTGTCAATGTATTTCCTATTTTGAAAGTGGTTTTGCTTGGAAAATTGAAACAATGTGAATAGGCCATTAAATTCTTACTAACATGGATCCTACTCTGGGCTAGCTGTGGGGTTAACATGACCTTTGAGTGGGATTTTCACTATTGTATTTCACTGTTGATTTTATTTAGCCATAATTGTAGGAACTGTACTGATTTGTTTCATTTCAATCATAAGGTTGAATGTCAATTTGTATTTTAGTATTTCCTATAGTCTAGTTTGTGTCTATTGCACAGTAGCCTCTCAATACACATTTGCTGATGAGTTCTAGTTTTTAAAAATTCTAAAGAAAGATGTAACATTCAATGTAAGGATAAAAGATGGATAATAAAGAATAAAAAAGTATACTGTTCTGTTAGTTATTTCTACAATATTTTCATGAAGTTGAACTGATTTCACTCTCACTTTGTAAAGAAGTAAACCATGGCTTAGAAAAGAACATTATTCATCTACTATTAAGTTCATGAGCCAGGACTCAAGTCAAAGTGTGAAGGCCACAGTATTCATATTTGATGTTATCAGAATGTAGCTTTACCTTTGAGAGCTTTTATGACATCCAAGGTTGTTAAATATCAGTGCATGTAGTCTTCCTGATGCAGCCAGCCACCATTTAGAAAAAAATAGTGCTTGAAAGCAGAAAACAGAGGCTAGGATGGGGCCTGCAGTACGAGCCAGTGGGAAATATTAACATAAAGTCCCAAACGGGTGAGGCTTCAGGATACTGGGTTTAAGCATGTCTCTCTTATGTTAAATTTGGGAGACTTCCAATGAGTCTAACTCTGCCAATGAACTTCCCCAAATGGGTCTCTGGTATGCAGTTCTGTGTTTTCTTCCATTCTTGAGTTCATATCTCTTTGGGCTCTACTTCAGAGATAGCTACTTAGCAAACTTGAATCTTCTCCTTCCTTAGGTTGTTTTCCCAAACCATGGTCTTTGTCATGTTTGGCTCTTCATTTATTTAAGTGGTGGTTATCAGAGCCCTCTATATTTTCAGCATTTGATGCATATATAATATACAGCATATATATGTCAAATGTGTGTGTGTGTGTGTGTGTGTGTGTGTGTGTGTGTGTGCGTGTGCGTGTGTAGGTGAATGACACATGCATAGTTCTTACACATAAGAAATTTACAATTTGGTGAGGAAAATGGACAATAAACAAACAAAGCAATGTAGGTGTATAAATGTATAAAATAACTGCTAAGAAGTAAAGGACCTAATTTCAGTGATTAAAGCAATAACATTATATACTCAATAGTGTGAGAACCTGGAGGCAGGAACCACTGAGGAGCTGCTTGCCCACTGGTTCTTTGGCTAGTTGGAGAACATGTTTGAACTGTGACTAATGTCAGCTGTAGATATTACCCAGATCCTGGCAGAAGCATCAACATGAAGGGGAAGGTGGCGATTGGGTGACTTCCTGCTTTTCTTGGATTATTTGGGTAACTTTTGCTTCCACCCAGACAGCTATTCTTCAAAGAATTTCGACTGAGATGGGGGTTGGTTCTGAGTTTGTTCTCTTAGGGGCTTTCATCAAGTGAAGGCCTTTGTTGAGAGTGATGGCGCTTTTGCTCCAGAAATGTGTAGATTTCACTTTTTTGTTAAAGCTCAAGCCAAGTTCACTTTCTGAATAGATCAATACAAATTTTCCCCACTATTCTGATTCCCTTAACATGGGCCATTTGCTGGATGATTACAGCCTCCAAGCTGTACAACTCTTAATATTTCTTACCTTTTAAAGATAAGAAAAGTTAAAATTTTGTTTAAAATGTAACATTTTTATTATGAGGAAATACTTATATATATATATTTATTTGTTTATTTATTTTGTTCTCCTCTGTAGACTGCTGGCAATAGTTGAGAGAAAGCCTGATCTGACCTAGTCTGATGATCAGATGGCCAAACACCCTAATGGTCATGCTGGAACTCTCATCCAGTAACTGATGGAAGTGGATGCAGAGATCCTCAGCCAGGCCCCAGGTGGAGCTCCAGGAGTCCAATTGTTGAGAAAGAGGAGGGAGTGTAAGAGTGTGAATTGTTGAGACCAAGACTGGAAAAGCACAGGGACAAATAGCCAAACTAATGCAAGCACATGAATTATGAACCAAAGGCTGTGGAGCCCCCAACTGGAGCAGACCCTCTGGATAAGTGAGACAATTGAATAGCTTAAACTGTTTGGGAGGCACCCAGGCTGTGGGACCGGGACCTGTCCTTAGTGCATGAGCTGTCTGTTTGGAACCTTGGGCTTACACAGGCACACTTTGTTCAGTCTGGAAGGAGGGGACTGGACCTGCCTGTACTGAATCCACCAGGTTTGAATGAATCCCCAGGGGAGTCTTGGCCCTGGAGGAGATGGGAATGGAGGGGAGGGGCTGGGGGGAAGTCGTGGGGGCTGGGGCGGGAAGGGGAGGACAGGGGAACCCATGGCTGATGTGTAAAATTATAACACAAATATAATAAATTAAAAAAATAAAGATAAGAAAAGTTAAAATTTTGTTTATAATGTAACATTTTTATTATGAGGAAGTACTTATATATAGTTATTTGTTTATTTATTTTGTTCTTCTAGGGACAAAAATGTAGACTCATGGGGGAATTAAAGCAAAATTCAACAGGGTCTAGGAAGAAAGGTGGCTTTATTTCTAGTTTAGTTGCATTAAGTAAAAATGGAAATTGGGACCCATGGTTTGCTGTGGTCCAACCGAGGGAAACATTGTAGACATATTGTACTTCTGATCTATTTCCAATGACTACATCACTTTAAAATGGATACCATGATGGGTCTTTATTTCAGGCTGGTCCTCCTAACCCCACCCTTTGAAGTCCGTCCAGATTTTCTGCAGCCACTGCATAGACCACCACGACTCCCAGCCATTCTCACTGCTGTCAGTCTTTCTGTTCTTATGATGTCATCTCTTCTTAGGACCTTTGTCCTGGTTCTCTCTTGTAGAGACAATTTAGTCTCCTACAGAGATTCATTTCCCTTCTTCTGTGTATTTCTTTGGCTCCTTTTCAAATGTCTTAATTGCTGAAACAGCTCTCTTCTCTTGATGCTCTCTTTAAGACCTGTCAAGTCTGAGTCTGTCTTTCTCACCTACATCACTATGCCTGACCTTGAAGACCTAATCCTCCTAATATTTGGACTAATTATTATATTTCAAACTTTCTTTTTATGAATTGGCCTTTGCCAACTCTAGTATAATAGTCTACCTTTCCTTATTCTGACACAGACGTGACTTTTTAAAGCATGTGTTTCTACTGACTACTAGGATTGATCTTAAGCTTTCAATCACACTTCTTTTGAAAAGATGCAGAATCCTTTTGTTTGCAAGAATTTCCTATACATTTCCCCCATATCTCAAGAAAATGGCATGTTATCCTTAAAATGAGAGTGGTATTATCCTGTTACTTCAAAAAAAAAATCTACTTCTTACTTCAAAAAAATAAAATCTACTATCTTCTTACCTATGATTGATTGAAGACTGGACTTGAATGTCTGAAGTCTCAAGACATCATTAGAACGAAAACAAACAGGAACCCCAGTGTTGTGGTTTGAAAGCTTGTGAGTTTGAGCTCTGTATTGGAAGGTTGTGAACCTTTAATAGATGGGGAAACTTGCTATAGAAAGTGGGTCACTAGAGGTGGGCCTTGAGTTTTTATAGCATAACCCAAATCCTGTCTACTCGTTTGCTTCCTGAATACAGATACAATGTAGTCAGCTGCTCCCTGTTCCTGTCCCCTTGCCTTTCCTGCTGCAGTGAACTGTGTCTACAAGTCTGAATAGCCACCCCCACCCTTTGAATTGCTTCTCATGATTTATTTGGTCCACAGCAACAAGAAAAAGTTACTAATATACCTAGTCACCTTGAATATATACAAAGGGCTTTCTTGGACTCCACAGTGACATCACACAAAATCTAGCCAAAAATACTTGTGGTTCACAACCATAATGTTCAGCTGTTTAAAGGAATATCATAATGCTCACTAAAGCCTGGGATAATACAATCCTGCTTCTAACTTCCCAGGAAATCCACACGAAGCTCTGGCTCTGGCTCAACATTAAGTTAGAAGACTATTGCCTATTAAAACCCAGGCCTAACCTGTGTGTCATTCAGTAATGCTGCTTAGGTGGCTCCAAGGGGAGTTTGTTTAAAATCTGAGTGTCCCTGTGTGCCCTGGCTTAGCTACCCTCTATGGATCAAAGCAGTCATCAGCTACAATGACTGTCCTAAACTATCACTTACTAAAAGTCATTTATAGAAAGTTGTCTAGACTTAGATAAAAAACTGGTCATGCATATACAGCCTGAGCCCTTCTAAATCATCAAGGTAAAAATCTCACAATGGAAACTCCATAAACACAATATCTATTATTCCTTTGCTCTTTGCTTCCCAATCGATATTCTCTCTCTCTCTCTCTCTCTCTCTCTCTCTCTCTCACACACACACACACACACACACACACACACACACACACAGATATCACAGCTCACTGCTTGCATTTTGGGGTTTTGAAGGAAACCAGTTATGAGGCACTCATTAATATATACAAAAATCCAGGTAGGTTTAAGAAACATAGTTTTGATATTTTTATTATTACTGTCATATTTAATTATACAAACTAATGGATTACATGTGGTTTTTCCACACAGGCACTGTGTCTTGAGACTCATCCTCCTTTCTAATAGATGAGACTGATTCAGAGTGCCACTCATATTTGGAAATGATTGAGCATCCTAACACAGACCTTACACCCAGGAGACATTTGGCCCATTGAGCTGTGGCCATTGTTTAGAACACCCAAGGAGTCACTTCTTAGAAGTCCGCTCATGGGAATGTCTAAGGGAAACAAAGACAGATCTTTCCCCTCCTTTACATATCCTGAGTCCCAAGTGAAGAAGCCCAAGGGGGTAAAACCAATGAAAACAATACTGAGTGTCATGCCACATGCCTGTAAGCCCAGCACTTACAAGGATGAGGCAAGAGGATTGCTATGAGTGTCAGGCCACCCTGGTCTATATATCAAGACCCTCTGTCCAAAACAACACTAACAACAAAAGAAGATTAAAATGGTTTTGTTTTTGACTGGCTTGGAACTCAGCATGTAGCCAAGGATGACTTTGAACTTGAGATCCTCTCACTTCTATGCCCTGATGCTGGGATTACAGAAAAGTATTACTTACTTTGGTTTTTATCTTGTCTGGGGAATGTACCCAGGGACTCTCACATGCTAGGCAAATATTCTACCAATTAAGCTCTATCACCATCGCCCCCCACCAAAAAAAAAAATCAGTTAATTTTCAGTGATTTGATGAGCAGTGAGGTAGAAAACTATTTCCTAAAGCTCTTAGGACACAAAAGAGAATACTTGGATCTTGAATACCCTGGTTTTTCCCTTGCCTATTATCCAGGGATATTCTTAAAACTGCAATGGTCTACAGAGTCCTTGATCAAATAGACAATGTTAATTCATGGCAAATTGGTGACATCAGCATAATTATATCTTATCTCTGACCCTTTTAGTAGATAAGATTCATGAGTAGTGGTAATAGACACATTTATAAAGAGCTACATGACTTGCAAATAACAGGGATGTGCATTACCTCATTCCTTTTAACCAGCCTCAATGTAGAGCACATAGTCCTGCTCTAGGGAAAGGAATGACTACAGGAACCTCATGACCTTTTGCCTAATGTCCTAACAATGAATAAAGATGAAAGGAGTGTGGTCCAGGCTTCTGTTGGAAAGCAGTTTTCTTAGCCTTTCCCCCACTAGGACTTTAATAGTTTCAAAAGCATGATTGTTAACAGTGTGCATCTAAGAAATAAGATGAGGGAATGCAGAGGAGGCTCCTGAAATCCCATCTCCCCAAAGAGAACTGTGAGTTCCTTCCCCATCATTGTGACGGAATACATGGAGTAAGGTTTACTTTGGCTCACAGCTTTGTAGATTTCAGCCCACAGTTGACTCACTTGATCATGAGCTTTGGTGAGGGAGAATCTTGGTGGTGGGAACATGTGGAAGAAGCTGCCCAATTCATGGTAGACAGGCATTGGAGAGAAAAAGGCAGGAGTCAACAGTAAGATCTGCCCAAGATCCTGCCCCTAGTGACCTCATTACACCAGCTAGGTTCTACCTCCTAATGACCCTCCAAGACAGAATGCTAGCTGGGGCCAAACATTCAACTCACAAACTTCTGGGGAGACACTTCACATCCAAATATCAGAAATAAATACTTTTCTTCATAAGCATAGAATTGCCTAGCTTGCTAAATGTTCAAGTTGTGTCTGACTCACGGGCTAGTGGCTAGCACTCTTGTCTTCTTTTCAAAGTCAGGTGATAGTTAACATAGGCAAACAAGAGCTACAGAATTATCCCATCCTGTGGCTTACAGGACACAGAATTCCTTTAGTAAACAAATGACCTTTAGCAAAATACAATATGCTTAATTACTTCTATTCAGTGTGGGTATAATATTGTCTCAGGCCTTCAGAGACTAGTTTACTACTACTTTGTCAAACAAGAAGAATTCTCCCAAGTTTAACAAGACATTGGTTTGTTGGGACTGGAGACATCAAATTGTAAAGGCAGAAATTGATCTGTTTACAGGGCTGCTGTCAGGGTGATTCAGAATGCCTGAAAGGATCACATTGAACCTGTTCATAAATTAATCATCATCATTATGAAAAGTAGAGAGAACAAACAGAAGTTTGTAGATTGCTGAGGATGAAGCAGGTAATCAGATGTGCTTTAAAAAAGATAGGAACATGGGCTGGAGGGATGGTGCAGTCAATAAAGTTTTGTTATACAAGTGTGGGGACCCAGGTTCCAGTAAAGGCTGGGCCTAGAAGTGTGTGTCTGTAATCCCAGTGTGGGGACTCAGGTTCAAGTAAAAGCGGGGCACAGAAGCATGTGTGTGTGATCCCAGTGTGGGGACCTGGGTTCTGGTAAAAGCTGGCCACAGAAGTATATGTCTGTGATCTCAATTTAGAGACCTGTGTTCTGGTTAAAGCTGGGCATAGAAGCATGTGTCTGTGACCCCAGCACCAGGAAGTCAGAGACTGAAGGGTCCTCCAGCTCACTGGCTGCTCAGTTGAGGTGAATCTGTAAACCCCACAGCCTCAGAAAATGAGGTGAGAACAGTTGAAGTCAACACTTGGTATTGACATCTGATTCACACACACACACACACACACACACACACACACACACACACACACACAATGTGCAGGTATACCTGCAGGCGCCTGTGCACATACCCATCCCTATGCACACACACAGACATACATGCATGTACACACCCCCATGCAAATAAGACAGAGAAAGAAACAGAGAAATAGACACACACACACACACACACACACACACACACACACACACACAGAGAGAGAGAGAGAGAGAGAGAGAGAGAGAGAGAGAGAGAGAGAGAGAGCACAGAGGCACCATTTCTTCTTCCTTTCTGTCCAACAACAGTGGAGAAACTACACTAAACCCACCCACGTTTTGAAATGCACCACAAAGAGCAAAGGGCACATCCCAAACCCCTCCTGCAGCATTTGTCTCCAAAGTCACCTGTCACCTTCTCAGTCCCAGTCCCTGTTGACCACACTCTGAGTGACTGTCCCAGTGTGTGCCACTCTTCTGTCTGTCTTATATTTTCTTTTCCAAGGAGGTTTCCCTTTAAAGGCATTTATGAAAGATGTCTTCCTCCATGCTTAGCTGAATTGTCACTCCCCTCTCTGAAGCTCTCTCTGATTCCCTCTTTCTGAGGAGACCCTTCTCCCCTTCTTTCTGGGATTCTCCAAAGCTGCTGTGGAGCACTGCGCAGAGCTTGGGGGGTCAGGAGCAGGGGTGTGGTGGTTTGAATGAGAATGGGCCCCACATACATTTGCGTGCTTAGTCTTCAGTTAACAGATTTCTAGGAAGGACTAGGAGGTGTGGCCTTGTTGGAGAAGTGTCACTGGGAGTGGGTTTTGAGGTTTCAAAAGCCCACACCAGGCCCAGTGCCCTTTCTGCCTGCAGATCCGGATGTAGCTCTCAGCTACTTCTCAAGCACCACATCTTCTTGCATGTCCCCATGCTCCCTGCCTTAATGATGTCGAACTAACCATCTGAAGCTGTAAACCGACCCTCAATTAAATGCATTCTTTTATCAGATTTGCCACAGTCTGTGAGTAATTAAGACGGGAAGGAAGTCTTGTGTGCAGGTTCCAAAGCTTATTTTATGTTGAATAAAACAGGCTGCATAGTAATGAGCACACACAACAACCAAAATGGTGTTTAAATACGCATCAAGTGTGTGATTTCCTGTAAAAATGATCCTGGGGGCTGGAGAGATGGCTCAGGAGTTATGTTCCGTGGGACTCAAATGGCCAACACTCACTGGGGTTTACAACTGCCTGTAACTCCAAATCCAGCTGTATTCTTTTGGCCTTTCTAGGCATGCTCAGATACATGGTACATATACACACAGGGAGCCATACACACATATAAATAAAAAACAAGAATAAGCATTTAAAAATAATCCTGCTTAATGCTCTCACTAAGGAAAAATATAAGTCTGCAAGTATTTTCTTATTCTTAGGCTTCTGATTTTTTTGTTTTTTGTTTTTTGTTTTTTTCCTTTTTAAAAATTTATTATATTTGTGTTTTAAATTTACACATCAGCCATGGGTTCCCCTGTCCTCCCCCCTCCTGCCCCCACTCCCACCTTACCCCCATCCCTTCCCCTCCATTCCCATCTCCTCCAGGGCCAAGACTCCCCTGGGGATTCATTTAGACCTGGTGGATTCAGTACAGGCAGGTCCAGTCCCCTCCTTCCAGACTGAACAAAGTGTTCCTGTGTAAGCCCAAGGTTCCAGACAGCCAGCTCATGTACTAAGGACAGGTCTGGGTCCCACAGCCTGGGTGCCTCCCAAACAGTTCAAGTTATTCAGTTGTCTCACTTATCCAGAGGGCCTGCTCCAGTTGGGGGCTCCACAGCCTTTGGTTCATAATTCATGTGCTTCCATTCATTTGGCTATTTGTCCCTGTGCTTTTCCAATCTTGGTCTCAACAATTCACACTCTTACACTCCCTCCTCTTTCTCGACAATTGGACTCCTGGAGTTCCACCTGGGGCCTGGCAGAGGATCTCTGCATCCACTTCCATCAGTTACTAGATAAGAGTTCCAGCATGACCATTAGGGTGTTTAGCCATCTGATCACCAGACTAGGTCAGATCAGGCTTTCTCTCAACCATTACTAGCAGTCTACAGAGGATGTATCATTGTGGATTTCTGGGGACCTCTCCAGCACTCTGCCTATTCCTGTTCTCATGTGGTCATCATTTATCATGGTCTGTTATTCCTTGTTCTCCCTTTCTGTTCTTGATCCAGCTGGAATCTCCTGCTCCCCTAAGCTTTCTTTCCCTCAAACCTTGCCCTTCATTATTCCCACCGTCTACAGAATGGGAAAAGGTCTTCACCAACCCCACATCTGACAGAGGGCTGATATCCAGAATATATAAATAACTCAAGAAATTAGACATCAAAATGCCCAAAAGTCCAATTAAGAAATGGGTTATAGAACTAAACAGAGAATTCTCAACAGAGGAAGTTCAAATGGCTGAAAGACATTTAAGGAATTGTTCAACATCCCTAATTATCCGGGAAATACAAATCAAAACAACTCTGAGATACCACCTTACACCTGTCAGAATGGCTAAAATCAAAAGCACAGAAGACAGCTTATGCTGGAGAGGATGTGGAGCAAGGGGAACTCTCCTACACTGCTGGTGGGAATGCAAGCTTGTACAGCCACTTTGGAAATCAATATGGTGCTTCCTTAGAAAATTGGGAATCCATCTCCCCCAAGACCCAGCTGTAGCACTCTTGGGCATATACCCAAGGAATGCTCAATCATACCACAAGGGCATTTACTCAGCTATGCTCATACCAGCATTGTTTGTAATAGGCAGAACCTGGAAACAACCTAGATGCCCTTCAACTGAAGAATGGATAAAGAAAATATGGTACATATACACGATGGAGTACTACTCAGCAGAGAAAAACAATGACATTATGAGGTTTGCAAGCAAATGGATGGATCTAGAAAAAATCATCCTGAGTGAGGTAACCCAGACTCAGAAGGACAAACATGGTATGTACTCACTCATAGGAGGATACTAGATGTAAAACAAAGATGACTAGACTGCTACACAACTCCAGGGAGGCCACCTAGAAAACGGGACCCTAGGAAAGACCCAGGGATTGCCCAATGACAGAGAAATGGATGAGATCTACATGAACAACCTGGACGGCTTCTGATTTTGAATTTGCCACAAAATATTAACTCAAAGCCAGGTGTAGCTGAGTAGTTCATGCCTGGGGTCCCAGCGCTGGGGAGTGAGGCAAGGGCATTGCCATTTTGATACTGGCTTGGGTTCCATAGTGAGTTCCAAAACAACCTAGTTCACAGAGTGAGGTCTTGTCTCAATCCCCACCCTATTCTAGTCCCTCAAATTTAGAGGTTAGAGTAATTTTCGGCAGTCAAAATTGAATCTTTCAAACCAAGTCTCCCCAACACACACACACACACACACACACACACACACACACACACACACACCTCTTCCTTCCTCCACTCTACTCACTTTAAGAGACAAGGTCTCACATGCAAGTTTGGGCTAGCCTAGGACTAATGATCCTCTGCTTCAGCCTCCAAAATACTGGTATTACAGTTTAGACCACACCTGGCTCCCAATCTTTCTTCTTGACCTTGAATTTCACCTGAAATAAGAAATAAGAGCAATTAAAAAGTAATTTAGGATCATACTATTAAGTATAAAATAACATAAAGTAACAAAAGCTTTCAATTTAAGAAGAGTCAAATTGAAGAAGTTTAAATTATATATCAACTAATATTAAAACTTGAATGGACTATGGTAAAATTATATTTATCAGGGAAAGTTTTTCTATTCTAAGAAATTCCACACTAATTTTTTTGTTGTTGTTGTTTTTTTTTTCGAGACAGGGTTTCCCTGTGTAGCTTTGCACCTTTCTTGGAACTCACTTGGTAGCCCAGGCTGGCCTCAAACTCACGGAGTTCTGCCTGAGTGCTGGGATTAAAGGTGTGCGCTGCCACCGCCCGGCTACTAATTTTTTCAAGGTCAGTTAACTGCAAAAAGCATTTTGTTGTTTCTCTCTCTTAAGACTGTTACTGTGATTTTCCCTTAAAAAGTTATCTAAAATTCTTGTATGTTTTTGATGAGACATTAGCATCATTTTAAAATCTCCAAATGTACTGAACTTCATCCAGTATTTTTCATTTTAAAATATAAGATATTCTGTCTCTTTTCCCTAAAATTTGGTTTTCCAGCTACTTTAGATATTACTGCCTGAAGTGAGTCTGAATTTATTCAAGGGAAAAAAGTCTTTCTTAGTCAAATTTCAAATATGATTATTTTTCTGAACATCAATTACATGTGCCAAATCTGCAGCTATGTATTATTTTGGATTATTCCCACTGGTTTTCTAGAAACATAGAAGAATGTAGTCCATGGATGTTCTTTTGTAGTGTCTGATGGCCTCTGGGTTGGAAGATGCTAAACACATTCTGACCCTTCCATTTCTCCCTGTCTCTCTTCTCACTCCATGGGCACGTTCACAATTGTCTCAGCCTTTAGGTTTAAAATATCTCTTCAAAGACATCTCCTCAATGAGTTCCTCTGATGCATGTCTTACTCTTGTTATGTACTGACTCACTGATCTTTTTGCTGTGTTACTCACTTAATTACTTTATGATTTCTCCTATCATGTTTTTTTTTTCTTTTTTTCTTTTTTCCGGAGCTGAGGATTGAACCCAGGGCCTTGCGATTGCTAGGCAAGCACTCTACCACTGAGCTAAATCCCCAACCCTCCTATCATGGTTTTAATAAATGATAACATTGTGCTTATTCATTTATTTACTTTCTGTTGTAATCTCTGACTGTGGCCCTCACAGGAACAGGAGATGTGTCTCTCGCTGGTTGTTGCAGTATCCACAACACCTAGCACAGAGTCAAACATAGTCTATACCAAAAATGTTTGATAAAAATGTAATATGAGCCACATATATAAGTTTAATTTTAAGAGACACATTAGAAATCCAAAGAAATGAATGTAATTTTAATAAACATTTTATATATCTAATTTTATTTTAAGATTATTTGATATAAAAGCTTATTGGTGAGATAATTTATATTTGTATTGCCTTAGTGTTCTTCCCACTCACATTTATGTTACACTGAAAATACAGCTCTTTATGTACTAGCCTATAGTCAGACCATCTTTGGACCACCAGCTCCCAAATAGTTAATAAAAAGTCTCCATGTCATTATTTGGGAGCTTTGCTTGAGCTTGTTCCTAATTAGCTCTCATAACTTAAAATTAACCTGTTTATATTAACCTATATTCTGTATATTTAATTTCCTCTGCATCTCACTGGCAAGACCGTGCCCTTTTGATTCCTTCTTAGAGTTCCTATCTTTGTCTGGAAGTCCTCCTATCCTGTCCTGCTTAGCTATTGACTGTTCAGTTCTTTATTAAACCAATGAGAACATGCCTTGGAATAGACATATCTTCACAGTGTACAAGGTGATTTTCCCACAACATTCCCCCTTTTTTGTCTAAATCAAAATGAAATGTTTTAATTCTAACACAATACATAATAAGAACAATTATCAGGTAAGAATTATATTCACAATGTCCAGTCAATTTGTATTTGGCAATTTTGGAGAAAGTACTTTATTATCTATCCTAATTGGTGACTCCAAAGTTTTATACTTAAACCATGTTCTATCATAACTTGTCTTATTAACATAAAAATACCTTTTTGGACCTTAAAACAGTTTGTTAGATAAACAAATTAAGCTTTATGTCTGTCAACCTTTATAAACTTTACATCTCTTTTTGTGAGTTTCTTTTTTGAACTTGGTAACAAAGAAAATGGTAAAACCATAACTATCTGATCTTCAACACCATCAGATACCTGAGAAGGATTAAATATTACCTGAGTAAAGAGGAAGTGCAGAAAAAGCAACTTTGAAAACTACAGAAATGACAGAGACAGCTGCCTGCCTGGAAAGCCACCCAGGATTCTTCTGCAACATTGGGGCACCCATCTTTGTTTTATAGGCTTCCTAGACTATCTGACAGACTTTTCTGTGAAGCAGAAAATTTTGAAGGATTGGACTACCTTGTCTTGGCAAAGTTTGGCAGTTGCCTTCTTTTGTGTCCTGCTTGTCCAATCTGGATGGCATACTGTCAGCAGTTGAGGCAAGGACAATTTCTTGCCCAGTGCCTAGCTTTGTCATATTTATAGCAAACTCCATATGGAGGATCTTTGATGCCCATCATCTTCTCTGAAGTAGATAGGTACTGCCAGGAGCAGATGTATCTCACTGTCATGAAAAGTCTTATGTTAATTAAATTAAATTAAAATATTTAAGTGCCATATTATGTAAATATCTGAAGTTTTTGGAGGCCTCCCATCTATCTAAAATACATGAAGCTAAATAAAGCTCATTTCTGTCTACATCTAAACCCTTACTACAAGCTTGATCATTATCTTAATTATCCTAAACAGTCTGTAATAGTATCTTTCAAGGACCAGTACTTTACATTACAATTTTAAATGAGTTGCATAGATACAACACTTTATAGTATGTTGTAATAATAATAACCTTAAATTTGTATCAATATACAAAAAATCCATACCGATGTAAAATATTTGAGATTTAGTAGTTGCTAGTGAATCCTCATCTCTCTGATTCCTTCCCAGAGTTCCTATTTCTGTTCATAAGTCCCATCTATCCTCTCCTGCATAGCTATTGGCCATTCAGTTCTTTGTTAAACCAATCAGAAGGTGCCTTGGCAGAGATACCTCTTCACAGTACACAAAAAGATTATCCTACAACACTAGCCATTTTTCTTATGATCAGTAGCCATATACACAGCTAGTGTCTTCCATGTTTGGGAGCATGATTCTAGACTTTCACTGCATGTTTGTCGAGTGCATGAAAGTTACAGTCTACTGAACATGGGCTTGTGGTCAGTGCCCTGTGAAGTCCCTGCAGATTTCATTTATCCTTTGCAAGTATGCTCAGCTTCTATGTGTTTCATGGCTGATAGCTAATCCTGGCTGGCTACAGAGGATTGCTCTTGGATTCTAGAGCTTCATTTTTGCTCAGAAAAGTAGGACTACCTAAGAATGTTGTGTCTCCTTTACCTAGACAGTAGAACATCTGAATAGCCTAACAATGGTTGATTCAGAAACAGAAGAGCCAAGCTCTTTTGCTTCTATACTCCTGAACTCCCTGAAAATCAGGTTGAGTCCAGGGCTTTGTCAGAAAGCACCATTTTGGTTTCTCCTTTCCCTTCTGTGCTGTATCTTCCTACTACCTTCACCCCCAACACTTCCCTGTAGATTTCTCCAGGGTTTTTGTTAAGAAAGTACCTGCTGGTGAATCATTGACTCTGCTTCTGAAGTACTCAGATGGTGAGGTGGTCCTTGACACACAGTTATCACCAGTGTACAGGCAAGGGAGGAATGGATTCTGTGTTGGGAATAGCCCTCAGGCTACTACAGTTTCTTGTCTCAATTACAGTGCACCTTCAGACATTTTTTTTTCTTCCAGAGCTGAGGACTGAACCCAGGGCCTTGCGCTTGCTAGGCAAGCGCTCTACCACTGAGCTGGGTTCAGTCCTTTTTTTCCTACCTCTTCAGTTTGAATGTCCCACCTAATCTTATTCTGCCTCACCACCGACCAAACAGCTTTATGTATCAACCAATCACAGCAACACATATTCACAATGTGCAGAAAGACATCCCACAGCAACTAATTGCTTATCTTCATTAATGCAACTCAATATATTTTATCAATTAAGTATACATATCAAATCAGTTTTCTTCCCTTTGTCATTTTAACTCTTGCCTGGCTCCTCCCTTTAGGTCTCTGATAAGACCATCCATATAAGCTCTTGACAAATTACATTGACCATGACTATGTAAGTGGAAAGTAACTGTAATTTCTGAGTTTAAATATGTGTTAGTTAAGGCTGCTGTTGCTGTGATGAAACACAATTACCAAAAGCAACTTGGGAAGGAAAGGGTTTATTTCACTCACGTTTCTCTATAACAGTTCAACACTGAAAACAGTGAAGGCAGGAACTCAAACAGGGCAGGAACTGATGCAGAGACCATGGGATGGATGCTTCATACAGGCTTGCTCATCATGACTTGCTCAGCCTGCTTTCTTATAGAAACCAGGACCAGCAACCTAGGGATAGCACCACTCCCAATGTACTGGGCCTTCCATATCAATCATTAATTAAGAAAATGCCCTACAGGCTTGCCTACAGCCCAATCTTACAGAGGCATTTTCTCTATTGAAATTCCCTCCTTTCAGATGATGAGGCACAAAATGTTCACATACTCATTTTTTGTTCCTATGCAATGGTCTCACTATGTAGCTTAAGCTGGCCTCAGCATTCAGTCCTCTTGACTCAGCCTCCTGAGAGCTGGGATTATGGGCATGTGTGGTCCATCATCCACGGTGGGACACAGGTTCTTCATCTGGACTCCAGTGTGGTCCTGGATTTACATGGATGTATGCTAATGTCCATCTGTATCTAGGGGAGAAGACCTGGACCTTTCACTAGCATCTCAAAGGCACTATGGTAGTCAAGCATTAGGACCAGTTGCACAGGCTTGTACTGTGTGATGTGTTTTCATACATGCAGATTCAGCATCCACTCATCATTACATTATTAATTAATTAACTATCAGTTCTTCTCTATAGTGATGGTCCAGAGGCTGGGATCCAGCCTCACTCCTAGCTAACCCTACCCCCAACCCCACCTAGTCAGCAGGACAGGAAAGCAGTCATTAGTAACTTTCTTTTGAAAGATGCCTGTTTTCTCTTTTGTGATTATGAATTCTCAGTGGAGCTAATTTCATATTCTCCTGCTTCTGCCTTTGACCCTCTTCTGCTCCAATCTTGGGGAATTTAAGGGCAAAGATCTTCCTCCATCAAGATGACACATAAACCACTTTGGACCAATTTACAAATTTGGAGGCACTGGGCAGGCACCACCCTGGGTGACAGTACTTCCTCCTGCCATGTCCTCATTTGAGCACAGCTTCAGCTGTCCAGCATCCTCTGTACTAAGTCAGGAGTGCTGGGCACAAATCTGGAGTCTTTACCTTTGATCACTGACGTTCTTTTTTTCAGAACTCTGAATTAATGGCCGCACTACTGTTACTTAGCTAATGAAATAGCCTGCTCTTGTCATCAATGTGTTGCTAAAAGAGAAACTAATGGCCTTTGTTCTCCTTGCCTGGGAAATGTGAAGAGTGCTGTGGGTTGACTGGAATGTCCATGGCAGAGCCCACTGATGGGCTGGAGTACAGTGCAAAACACTGTTTTATAGGTAAGGAAACTGAGATATACACAAATAGTTGTAGACTGTTCCACTGTAAGTGACTTCCAAAATGGTTTCTCACAAGCAGAGAAAAAAATTTGCTTAATGAGCTCTATGACTCCAAAGAATGCTAAAAAATACGTTAAATGGAAGTCTGTGCAGCTTTCTACATCTAGAATTCTCTATATTTTGAGGACATAAAAACAGACTTGAACGTCCTCCCAGAGTGCTGGTTCCTCTCAGGACATAGATGTCAGCACAGTACAAAAGGCAGGAAAGAACTGGGCCGGTGAGATGGCTCAGAGGGCATTGTAAGGGCACTGTAAGGGCACTGCATTAACCACTGTTCTAGTGCTGTGGTTTATTGTTCCAGTGCTGTTTTTATCCCGTGACAGCAACTTTGATAAAAGAAAGCATTTAATTCAGGGGTTGCTTACAGCTTCAGAGGGGTAGTCCATTAGAATCACGGCAGGAGTATGGTGACAAGCAGGCAAAAATGGTGTTGAAGAAATAGCTGAGAGATACATATTGATCCGAGAGAGAGAGGGAGAGAGAGAGAGAGAACCATTGGGCCTGGTGTGGGCCTTTGAAACCTCAAACCCACTCCCTACTCCCAGTGACACACCTATTCCAACAAGGCCACACCTCTTAGTCCTCCCCCTAAAGCTCACCCACTGTTGATCAGTCATGCAAATGGATGAGTTGATGTGGGTCACAGTCACTGAAACCACCTAGGTGCTTGCTACCAAGGCGGATGACCTAAGTTTGATTCCTGGATCCCACATGGATGAAAGTGAGAATTGATGACTGCAAGATGTCCTCTAGCCTCCACATGTACACTGGGACGCTACAGATGCACTTCCCCCAAATAAATAAATACTTCTCAAAAAGGAAGTTCTGTGCCACTGTCAGGCATACAACAATGCGTGTGCACCCTCCCATCTACATGCGTACAGCTGAACCTTCACTCTGATCTGGATCGTAAGTCTGGGTCAGGAGGACCCTTGTGCTTTCCTGAGGTACTAGGCATGGGAGCTCACAGATAGCTGCACACATCCCTGCAGTCAAATATGCACAAGCCCTCCCAGGATGGCTCATCATTTATAAGGCAGAACAATTCCAGGCATCCCCTGATTCAGTCTCCCACTCTGCCAATTGGAAGGACAGCAATGAACAAGCAAAACTCTGTCAAGTGCCACAAGCTTGAACAGACAGATGTGAAATTGAAATTATAGAGTGCTGGATTCATGTGAAGTTTGGCAGCTTTGGGTGGAATCATTGGCCTATAATTACTTTGAAATTGATAACAATATTGTAATTACACTCAGAATTATAAGTACACCCCAAGATTGTGCTAGTCTAATCTAACATGAAGATTACATGAGTGGCTTCCAAAAGGATTTCTCACAGGCAGAGAAAAAAAAACATGCTTAATGAGCTCTGTAACTCTAAAAATGCTAAAGAAAATAAATGTTAAGTGGAAGTGATGTGACTTCCATTTAACTGTGGACTTAATCTTGTGCTCTACAAATTCATATGCTGAAGATCATGAATCCTTGAGTTCCTTGAGTCTGGAGATAGGACACTAAGAGGTAACTAAGGTTGTAAGGTTGGGGCTCTGTTTGGAGAAGACTGACGAACTAATCTAAAGAATACTAGAGGTCACTCCAGCATACAGAAGGAAAACCCACAAGGAGATGCGGAAGGCAACTGCTTGTGATTCAGGGAAAGAGCCCTCACCAGATATTCGCTCTAGTGGCACTATGATCTTGGACTTTCAGCTCCCAGAATTGTGAAGAAGAAGAAGGAGGAGGAGGAGGAGGAGGAGGAGGAGGAGGAGGAGGAGGAGGAGGAGGAGGAGGAGGAGGAGGAGGAGGAGGAGGGGAAGAAGAAGAAGAAGAAGAAGAAGAAGAAGAAGAAGAAGAAGAAGAAGAAGAAGAAGAAGAAGAAGAAGAAGAAGAAGCATCCAGACAGAGCAAAGCTTGTGGAGCATGCTGAAAGTTCATATACAAAACAAGTTCACACCACCAGAACCGGAATCATGACACAATATGGCCAGCACAGAGCCCTCATCTGTTTCATTAAATGTCAACTCAGGTTGACTTTGAACAGACGATGTTGGCTGTGTCTGGTTTTGCCCTTTCATTAATAAAAAAGAATCACAGTGTATACTCCCTTGTGTTTATTGTTTTGCTTAGCTATGATTCTGTGGGCTCATCTACTTGGGTGGACACATTTTGATACTTTGTTCTGCCTGCCTCACATGCTTCCATTCTCCCAGGGCCATTATTAGCATCTTGCCTAGGAGAGTTTGCATCCTTGCCCTTCCTGGTCTTTCTCTTCCTATGTCCAGTTGTCTTATTTCTTCCCAAAGACATCCTAAAATGGTCATTGGTCTGATACATGTGAACTTTACACAAGGGCAGTTTCTCAGTGGAAAAGTTAGTTCTTGTTTATATAAGTATACATAGGATTAGTGATGGCAATAAGCCATTTACAGCCCTACTCCTATTGCCTGTCATTCTTTCAGCTCCAATGCTATTTCAAAAAGAGATGCTCCAAAGAGCTTCAGAAAGAGGCTGTGGGATCCAGGAAGGAGAATTTCCCATTTCAGGCAAGAGAAGGCTGAGGCAGAAATCACCCTTGCAGAACTGGGAGGCTTCTCCTCTTTATCTCCACATGGCCTGCCTGGATGATTTTGCTCTCACATCCTCTTTCTCTAGTTTCTAATGAGTGATTGTTAGCATGTCTCTAGCCTTTTATCTCACAAGCTCACTGCCTCAGAGCACAACTGTTATAAAGCATCAGACATTACAATGAATTCCTTGAAAACCAGTTCCCTGCAAGACAATGAACTATTTTCTGTCTTTTCTTTCTGATTTTTCTCTCAGCCTATTAGGGCCATTAAAGGGGAAGGAATAATAAAATTCAGGTGTCTTATAAATACATAATAGCAAAATGATAGGTAAGAAGCAATTGTTCTGAGAATAAATGTTAAATGGCAGAGTCACAATGCTAATTTCCAGTATTCACAATCTTTGGGGAAACATGGAATTCTAAACATGGAAGAGCTAGCTGCCTGCATAAAGAGCAGCATGGCATCTCAAAGCCTTATGCATTCCCTGGTGGAAGAGAATGGTTGAAGCTGTGGCTCAGAAGCCACTCCTGGGCCTTCTGGCTTCCCATCCTCTCAGGAAGATGAATGGAGATAACTTCAACATGCACCCAAACTGCTTATTAACACAGATCATCCCCAGGGGCTTTGGACTTGACCAACTCCATGCCAAGAGAGCTGCAGGCAACAATGTAAGTATAGAAAAATAGATGCCTTGGGTGGGGGTCCCTTGAAATAGCACCCAAGGAAAGATTTGTGTGCAAGTGATGTTTAAGGAAGTGTTTCTAGAGGGACCCTGAAAAGAGGCCGGAGAAGCCAAGAAGAGAAAGAAGTAAGCAAAGGCACGCAGAGATCAATTCTTAGCCTTAACCCACCTGGAACTCTTGAGGCCAGCTATGCCATGAGACAGTGGTAACAATCCAGGGAACAAGAGGCTTCACTTATACATTTCTCTACCTGGTGTCTGCCCTAGAGAGGGGAGTGTAAATCTCTTAACATGCTGACTTCTTTGGTGTAGGTAGATGGGATTGAAGAATGCCTGGGACACCTGTGAAGAAGGGTTTGCTGTTCAGTGTGCTGCATGCCATGTATGCACATGTGCATAGGTAAAAAGAGGCCCAGACACATCACAGTGGAGCAAACGGACCAATTATTTTTAAGAGAGTGGCACCAAGATGGTAGGGACATACGTTAAGAGTGAAGACACCAAGGTGTAGGGACAGAATTGTGATGATGACCAGGTTGGTTACTGAAGCAAGAGGAGACAGGGATCTGGGTGTGGCTCACTAGGCTCCACAACAAGACCAAGTGCATAACAATATTGCTGATATGAGTCAAAGTGCTTCTCTTAGGAGATGGTCAGACCCTACCATCATGTGACAGCTTAGATACACAGTCTGGGTTTAGACTTGGAACCCCTGGAGTGAGTCTGCACCCTAAGAAAATGGAACCGATAAGATGTCTCTAGCTCTGTTCAAGCCCAAGCTTGTCATTCTATTGGGGTTGGGGAGAGGATGGTGGGATACTTGCCCCTCATCACTGGCAATGATCCTAGGTTAGGAAATAGGTAAGACATTCCCACAGGCCATGTCTAGAGCTGAAGATCCTTTTGTTTCTTATATGCACCCCAACCTTTCATAGCTCAGGGCTTTGTATTCATTGCTTGAAATTCATTTTCACTATGATTATTTTCCTTTTATTTCTACTCTGTTTCTATTTATGTCTGGTCTACTTACAACACTTTTGCTTGGTGTTCTAAAGCTCCTGATGAGCAATTTTGCCACAATAGGTAAGTAAGATTAAGGAAGTTCATTTCAGACATGTTTATTGAATGTTTCTCTATATAAGATATTTTTTTGCCACACTCTAAATGATTCATGAAGTATTCTGCTCTGATCATTCTCCTTGAGGCACTGAGAGTTAAGAGCAGCTTTGTAGCTCTGTCTTAAGCCTAGAAATAGGGAGTCTCCTGAGGATATACTGCATAGATAATTCAATAAAGGCCCTCTTTAAATAGCTAGATAAAATACAGGACACAAATATTGCTTGAGGCATAGTTCTACTAAAAATGACTTATTTTTAAATTCTGTATTTACCTTTCAAAGCCTAGCACTTCTACCAAAAGGTTCTGAGTACTCTCTCTTCGTGATCATCCATTCACAGGACCATGAAGGCTCGTCAGGGAGTGGAGAGAGGGGTTTGGAGAGCTAGGACAAGATCCGCTTGGGGAATTTTTCCTAGCTCTGCCCTGGGGATCCCCAGCTAGAAATTCACTCTTTGAGATGGTATATATCTACACAATGGGATAATAGAATCCATTTTCCAGTGTGACTGCTGGGTGATAGATGTCCAGGGAAAAGAAACCTCATCTCTCCCTTTTTCCAGTAAAATGTTAAGTTTAAAATTCTGTTTTAAAATTATTCCTTTTATTTTGAGATTATAATAAAATTACATCATTTCTCCCATCCCTTTCCTCCCTCCACACCCTCCCATATAGCCTTTCTTGCTCTCCTTCAAATTCGTGGCCTCTTTTTTTACATCGGTTGTTGCTACGTGCATGTATGTATACGTATATACATATATAATCCTAGACACAACCTGCTCAGTCTGTATAATGTTACTTGTATGTATGTTTCCAGGGATGACCATTTGCTATTGGATAACCAACTTTTGTTTTCTTCCCTGGGGAAGACTGTTTCTCCCACTCCAGCATTCCTCAGTTCCCTATGCTCTTTGTGGAGGGCTGGGCCCTCATGGCCTTTGCTCGGTTCACCTCAGCATGCCTGTGATTGTTGTCCTTGTTCAGCTCACGTTTGGGAGTCCTGCTGGTGAGACTCAGGGATGAGTGTAGCTTCTGACATCACTAGGAGGTGGTCTCGTAGCAAACGCTGTGTTCCCCCCGCTCTTGGAATCTTCCTGCCTCCTCTTCCACAACGATCCCTGAGCCTTATGTGTAGAAGTGGTGTTCTATATGTATCCACTGGGACTGGGTGCCACAGCTCTGCATCTTGACTGGTTGTGGTTTCTTGAGGTGGGCTCTCTCACTAACCTGGTGTTGGCAAGTTTTGCTAAACTGACTGGCCAACAGACTTCTAGATCCTCCTGACTCTGCCTCCTACATTTGTCTTCAAGCCCTGAAGGTTTGCTTTCTGTTTGCTACAATCAATGGCTTTAGAGTTCCATAGAGCTTTAAATTTGGTTTATTGAAAATTCCATTTCTAAGATTTCTAATTATCTCTAAGACTCTTTTCTGTACTTCTTGTTCAGATCTTGGATTGTCTCCATCTGCCCCTTCTCTCAACTAGTCATTATCACCTTTGAGGACACACTGATCACTTAAAAAATGATTTGTGAGTGATTTTTTTCCAGGATCTCATCCACAGTTGGACATACGTTTCAATCTTTATACAAGTCTTCTTAAATTTTATTTTAATTTTTATTCTGCATATGGATGTTTTGTTTGTATGTACATCTGTGCATCACATTTGTGTCTGGTGCCTGTGGAGGCCAGAAGAGGCCATTGGATCCCCTGGAACTGGAGTTAAAAGTGGTTTTGAGCTACCATTGTGGGTGCTGGGAGTCACAGCCTGGTTCTCTGGAAGAGTAGCAAGTGCTAACCATCTCTCCTGCCTTGAGTAATAGGATTCACAACAACTGAGATGAGTCACATCTTAGTGTTGAAGAAACGGCAATAAACAGCAAGTCCACTCAAAACTAAACTCAGTTGTACGTGCAGTTATTTATTTGGAGCTCTGCATTGGGGCCTTGACAGATTCAACTTTGTGGTTCTTCTGCTTCTTCTTCGTCTTTGATAATGAGCATCTATCTTTCTTATTTGGATGAGGAGTCAGAAGTTATCCTCCACTGAAGCAAGCTCACACTCCATATTTACTGCATTTTTCATGTGACCAACACCTTTCTGTCTCATATACTGGTCCATGACGGAGAAACTTTAGTCAACACACTTGATTCATATCTTGCAATGCATAAGTAGAGTGCAGATTTAATCTGGAATTTCAAATGAAATTCCATTTTTCAATTAAGCATATGCATTCATTATGCTGGAGTATGTGTGTCTATTTTCTTAGCAAGACTTACTTTCCTAGCCCAGTAAACATGAGCCTCCCTTGCAGTTGCCAAGGAGACTAACTTTTGCTGGCCCTCTTAGGCATTGCTGCAAGCTCTGATGGGCCCCCTGTGTGCATTCAGAGAAACCATTCACTTGGCTGGTTTTCCACTGGAAAGTAGAATCAGTAATAATAGGGAGTTCTGCCCAGACTCTTCTTCCTCTGGGACCCAAAAGAGCAAGAACTTTAGTCCTGGGGGGAGTTAGGCAAAGTGGGATGACTGTGACTGTATTTTTTGACTCACTGTGGGAAACCAGTGACTATTAGGGAAGACTTTTTTGGAAGTGACAAAAACATCTACCCTCTGAAATGTGTTCTGAAGTAGATCATACAAAACAGAAATTAAAAAGGCTTCAAGATATTTAGAACACATTCAAATCAATGTTCCAAGGCTATGGAGATGGTTTAGCTGGTAAATTGCTTGCCTTGCAAACACAAGGACGTGAATTTGATGTCCAGAACACACATAAATGCTGGACATAGTGGTGTGTTTTTTAATCACAGAGCCGGGAGGCAGCGGCATGAGGACCTCTTGGGCTTGCTGTCTTGATAGTTTAATTTAATTGGTGAGCTCTAAGCCAACGAAAAGTTCTGCATCAAAGAAGGCAGATGTCATTCTTGAGGATGATGCCCAAGGTTGTTCCCTGGCCTGCACATGCACACACACTGGCATGTATCCAATAGACACATAAATACATAAAACCTTTTCAACAGTGCAGACGGTTGCTACCATCACAGGAATAGTCTCTGTGGAGGTGACATCTAGGAGCAGAGTAGCTAAGGCAAACCCTTCTGTTGTCAGAGGTACAAGTTGGTGCAGAGGGACAGAGTGATTGCAGTTTTCGGTCTATGATTGTAGTTTTTTGAAAGGACCGAGAAACACAGATTGAAAAGAGGTTGAATCTACACTGTAGATACACTGCATTGTGGTGGTGTTGTGTTCCCCAAAATACTGTGCACCCTAATAAACTTATCTGGGGTCAGAGAACAGAACAGCCACAATATTAAACATAGAGGCTAGGCAGTGGTAGCACACGCCTTTAATCCTAGCATTCCAGAGGCAGAGATCTACCTGGATCTCAGTGTGTTCAAGGATACAGCCAAGCATGGTGACTCATGCCTTTAACCCCAGGGAGTGATGGCAGAAAGCAGGAAGATAAATAAGGTGTGAAGACCAGAAACTAGCAGCATTTGGCTGGTTAAGCTTTTAGGCTTCAAGCAACACAGTTCAGCTGAGAGACATCAGTCTGAGGAAACAGGATAGGCTGAGGAATTTGCAAGGTGGGGTAACTATGGCTTGTTCTGTTTCTCTGATCTTCCAGCATTCACCCCAATAACTGGCCTCAGGTTTGATTTTATTAATAAGAACTTTTAAGATTCCTGCTACACTGCACTCTAAGGGAAGGTCTCTGTTCTTAGAAAGGGAAGTGACCCCCAGTTGTTGGTGCCTTATGGAGGGTGTGTGTGTGTGTGGGGGGGTTATGGAATCTTTAGGAGGTGGAGCCTCACTGGAGAAAGTATGACACTGTTCTCCAGGTGTTCTCTCTCTGCTTCCTGGGGGTGATGTAATGTGATCAGATAGCTTCTGTTCCCTCCTGTTGCCATCTCTTTCTTACTATTATGGACTCTGACTCACAGAAACTATAAGATGAAATAAACTCTACCCCAAACTGTTCTGCTGTAGGAGTATTCTATAAAAATGACAGGAAAGAAACTAATTCAGTTTCTCCTGATAGACAGTTGACAGTCCCCTGAGATTTGAATATGAGAGTGAATAAAAACCTTATGAAAGGGGCCAAAGAGATGCTCAGTGGTTAAGAGCACTGGCTTCTCTTCCTGAGTGAGGAGCTGGGTTTGATTCCTCATTCCCAACACCCACAATGGCAGTTCCCAACCATCTGCAACTCCAGTCTCAGAGGGCATGGCAACTGGTGCACAGACATATGTACAGGCAAAATCCAAACAAACCTTACTCCATTTGACTTGAGAAGATGAATGGGATAATTTTCAGTATCAGGATTACTAGGAGAGTGAAGTGAACAGGTATGAGTTGGTGAGATCATGGAAGACATTCTTCATTTACACACATGTTCAAGATGATGAGTCATGGGCATCTGTGATGATTAATCTTAGTTGTCAACTAGACCTCATCTGGAATTGGCTGAAGCCCCAGCTGCTGAGTGCTCCTAGGAAGGATTTTCTTAATCAGATTATTTGAGGTGGGAAGACCCATCTTAAATCAGGCCACACCTTCTGGTGGCAGCTCAGATGAAAGGTCATGGGAGGAGGAAACTTACACCCTGCTGGCTTTCACTCTCATGGGCAATGTCTTCTATCCTGTGTCTGTGGCCAGTATTAAATCCAACTTCTCTGGAATTCTAATGTAGACTGTTGTACAACTACCAGATTCTTGGCTTGCTGGTTGTGGGACAGCCACCACTGGACTACCTAGACCACAGCCTGTGGGCCACTCTAATAATCCCATTACATATATTCATTCTATCAGTTCTGTTCCTTTGAAAACCTTTATTTTTAAAAAAATACACAATATATTTTGATAATATTCTTTCCCCTCTCACAATTACTCCTAGATTCTCCTCTCTACCTCCCTACCCATCCAACATTAAATTCCATCATTCCTTCATCTCTCTCAAGAAAGGAAGGAAGGAAGAAAGGGAAGAAGAAAAACAATAAAACCAAAAATGTGTGGCTGGGGAAACAGAGTCCAGAGCTAGTGAGAATTTTTCCCATGAGGCTTCAGGCAGATGGTATTAGCACTGAATCCCCCCAAATGAACTGTGTCACATCTAGAAAAAAGAGTAACTTGGCAGAATGTTATGTGATAACATCAGCTGGATTAGAAGCTAATAAAACACAGTCACATCATAAGGTGTCAGACTGGTGGCATTACAATGTAGAGTTGTGTGGTGATATTTGGTTTATGTTCTAACAAATAAAGCTTGCCTGGATATCAGAATGTGGAGCTAAGCCACAAGTTAACCATAGAGGCCAGGCAGTGGTGATACTGATCTTTAATCCCAGCATTTAGGAGGAGGAAACAGTAAGATTAGGAGTTCAAGACCACCCTGGGCTACATGAGATTGATCCAGTCTAAAAGAGAAACAATCCAGGAGGCCCACGTCTTTAATCTTAGCACTTGAGATCTCATGCCTTTAATGCCAGGTGAGGCACATGCCTTTAATCTCAAAACTAGGGAGATGGATACAGGAAGAGATATGGCTGGGTGGGGAAAAGAATATAAGGCTAGAGGAGATAGGAGATCACCCCTTTTATTGGTCTGAGAATTCCTTTATTCCTCTGATCTTTTAGCATTTACCCCTATATGTGACTCCAGGCTTTTATAATTAAGACCAATTAGAATTTGCACTACAGAGTCTAAATTCCTAGTACAATCAGAATTACACACCCATGAGCCTTTCTGTATCTAGGACTGAGGGTAATCCCCAGAGCCTATGCCACCAACTAATGGGGTGTTAGTACCCATCCTACAGAAACCAATTGTTGTAACGATCAAAAGTGTGATGTGTGAGAAGTGTTCTGTGTTCCTGAAAGGGCTTTATCACAGGGTGTTGCTGTGCGGCATCTCTATTTTTTTCCTACACATTACTGGGGGAATTGCTGGAGTAGAAGGAGTCTCCAGAGAAGAGGGATGGTGAATGAGACATGTTAATAAAGATTATTAACATGTTTCTCAGATCGGGGCTAGTGCCTCCTAATGTACTTCCCCATCATGGCCCATTAACTCACCAGGACAGGCAACTTTGGTTTCTCATGTTTCTGTCACCAGGGTCTAGTTCAGGATGATGCACGAAAAGCAATAAGTACTAATGAGTCACCGAGAGAATGGAGGAAACGGGTACCTGATTTCTTAGTGTGCCTCTTAAATAGAGTGAGAATACAGTTCTCTTTCCCTGGGGTAGACTTACCCAGAATGTAGTGCTCTGGATAGTGGTAAGCACAGGGCTGATCTGGACCCACTTGTCTCATTGACTAGGACACCATGTCTGTTATAACTCCCATCATACAGGCTATGAAATGGTGGTCATTACCTGACAGTGCACTTCCTACAGTGAAGCATGCTTCAGTGCAGACTTACAGGGTACCCACCATGTGTACTTTGCACCCTTGACCATCTTTCCATGACTTCTTCGTGTCCACACCTTCAGAATAGGGTTGACCTTTCACAGAGTCTCTGGGCCTATTCCTTTGAGATATGCATCTTGGTGAGAGATAGTCAAAGTGAATGTTTCAACTTCTATAGTTTTGGTGTGAACTGTCCCTCAGAGTCACGTGTTTGAACAGTTGGTCCCCAGTTGTGGTGTATTTAGAGTGGATGTGGAATCTTCAGGAGCTAGAACCTAGTTGGTGTAAGTGGGCTTCTGTGAGGCAGGCTTTAGGGGTTATAGCTAGCCCCTTTCAAGTCAAAAGTATCTGCTTTCTGGTTGCTGAAAAGGTGTAACCAGATGCCACATTAGCTACCCCTCCCCATCACGACTTCCCCACCATGATAGGCTGCAAACTGTGATTCAGAATAAATCTCCCTGCCCTTTAGCTGCTACTCCCAGTTATTTTTCAGAGAAAAGAAAAAGTAACTGATAAGTCAGGATTCTCTTAAGTAATTTTCTCTGTATACTGTTTGCACTTGCCAAGCTAAAACAATGTATTCTGGGGCTGGAGGGGTGGCTCAGTTAGTCATGAGCTTACACTGCAAGAATTAGAACCCAACTCACATTAAACAAATAAAATAGCTGGGCATGATGGCATGGGTCTGTGACTTATCTTCAGGGAGGTGGAGGCAAGTGAATTTGTAGGCTGGTAGCCAGCATTATTGGTTAGTTCCAGACCAATGAGAGGTAGACAGTGCCTGAAGCACATCTCGTGAAGAGGACCTGAAATTGTCTACTGGCCTTCATGTGCACACACATGTGTACACACACACACACACCCTCTCCACCCTCCCCCTTCACACTAGTAGTGTATGACAAGATTCAGATTTCAGAGCATGAGATCAGCCTGCCTTGAACTTGGAGGAAGGGTGCTAGAGAAGAAAGCTGGACTTCCAGACACACGGAAAACATCCAAGGGACCTGTTCCTGTTTCTGTCACTGACTATGGAGCAAAACACTGGGCAGGTGCAGCAGAACAAGGGCCAACGAATAGCAACAGCCTGGAGCCGAGCACTGGCTGAGCAGGGGCATCTATTTTTGGCCTGAAGCCTGTTGAGTGGGGATTGGCAGCTCTCAGCACGGCGTGATGCCTGCTGAACTACTGCAGGAGTGGCACTTCCAGCCACTTAAAAAATAACCCTGAGTCTCAACACAGTGGTCCTGAGCCTGGAAAAGCTCTTTTCACTCACACTTTCCTGTATGAAACAAGGACAGTGTCATTATCCCTCATGTTCTAACTGAAATACAGCTTTTAAAGTCCTTTGCCTTTAGCACCGTATCAGTCTTACAAGAGAGATTTGATGATCATTCCAGTACTGCATCAAGTATGTTTGAGAAGGGATTTAATGATAACCCTGACTACAAACTTGGGTCTGTCCCGCTCTGTGTGCCTTCCCTTTGCCCTGCCTTGTGCAGCACAGTGGTCACTCTAGACTCCACCAGACTCCCCCTCTCCTTGTTAAGTTGTGGGTTGTAACTACCTCCTTCTGTGGCGATGTATTGTTTTTGCTTTAACAAATAAATCTTGCCTGAAGATCAGAGTGTGGAGCTAGCCACTAGAGGCCAGGCAGTGGTGGCACAGACCTTTAATCTCAGCACTTGGGAGGAGGAAATAGGAAGTGATAAGGCTGGACGGAGAGAGGAAGTGAAAAGGTGGGGTGGAGACAGGAGGACCGCCTTTTCAGGCTGAGGATTTGGTAGAGGGAAGAAGTCTCTCTAGCGGCTGGCTCCTTTGCTGATCTTTCAGCATATACTCTGATACCTTGCTCTGGGTTTTTATTATTAAGACAAGTTAGAATTTGAGCTACATTCCTCAGTCCTCAGACAAGAGGAGTCTACATATTTTCTAGAAATCTCTGCAAATGTTTGTTTTTGTTATAAAGCAGTGACACTATTGGATGGAAGGTGCTTAGTGCTGCACAGCCACCTTGAAAGATCTTTCAACATTTCCACTGATAGTTTTATCATATCTGTTAAGAATTTACTATTCCATTAGAAACTTTGAGATATAGAAAACACCCCACTTGACCCACAGTCATGTTTGCATATATATCCACCACATAACAACCAAAAACACTGATGTGTTTTGTATTTTGAAATATTCCAGAGTCCCCATGCCACATTCACTCTCCCATTCATATATCTGGTGTATCAGAAAAATATAGTTTCACCGGGTGGTGGTGGCACACGCCTTTAATCCCAGCACTCAGGAGGCAGAGGCAGGCAGATCTCTGTGAGTTCAAGGCCAGTCTGGTCTACAGAGAGAGATCCAGGAAAGGCATAAAACTACACAGAGAAACCCTGTCTCAAAAAAACAAAACAAAACAAAAAAACAAAAAAAAAAGAGAAAAAGAAAAGCTGAAAAAAAAGTTTCATTGAAGGTAAGGCAAAGGGCAACATTTAGCATAGTAATGTACTATTTATGTATTCAATGACATTGGATCATCTTTTTATGTGTTATTAAGTTAAATTTATCACAAAATAATTTAAATCTTTTAAATAATTTTAAAATTGTGTATAATTCACAAATGGAAATATTAGTGTTGATAATCCATGGAGTTAATACATTATTATTTCTTTATTTTTTAAAGATTTATTTTATTTGTGCTTATGTGTTGTCTGTCTGTTTGTCTATGTGTCTGTGTCTGTGTGTATGTATGCCATGACTGTTTGAGTACCCCACAGAGGTCAGAAGAGGGCATTGGATTTACTGGAGTTGGAATTCAGATAGCTGGGAACCTAACTTGGGTCACTTGGGAGAGCAGGAAGGACTCTTAACCACTGAGCCATCCCTTCAGCCCCTATACTATTATTGAAAAGCATAGAATCAAACCATGAATTCAAATGAATCCCCAACCACACGGCATTGTGTGAACCCAGGCAGGCAAAGCTCTTTACTTCTTCAATCTGTATAAAATATCATTAAATATCCCCTCACAATAGTGGGAGTTCATAAGAATACCATGCCTTAAGAACTTAAGCAGAGGAAGATGTGAATAGTACATCACATAGTTAGATGAGTACGAAATATAAGCTGTCATTTTGTCCTCATTAATTTCATGCTGCTTTAGCAGCTGTTCATATCAGGGCCTCAAACTTGCAATTAGCAGGGTTGACTTCAGCTTAGGAGTTGACTTCAGAATTTATTCCTAACAGTCAGCCATCTCTAGCATAGAAATATCTGTGAAGATTAGATGAGGGATCACCCAGCTCACATGTTGTCTGAACATGGTCAACATTTACTGTTTGTTGAATCAGAAACTTCAATTACCCTGAAAAGATGGCTTGCTGTCACACTACTATCACAGGTGTCTGCTTTTGGAAAGTCTGGAGGTTCATTATTTAAACTATTGTGACATAAATTGAGGAAACACTATAGATCAGCACCGCCACATTGAAGGATAATTGGGCATAGTTGGTAAAGTTGAAGAGCATATTTCAACTAAATAGTAGCATTTCTGAAGATTTCTTACACATATGCAAAAATAAGAAGTTCACCCAGAAGATGTGTACAAGAAAATTAATTGTAGCACAGATTGTAAAGAAATAGCCCAAGGTACTGATTAGAATTTTGTCAACAAGCCACAGTCACTTGAGAGGAAGGAATCTCCATCAGGAAAGTGCCTCCATCAGATGGTCTGTAGTGAAGTCTGTGGGGCATTTCTATTTTAATTAATGATTGATGTGAGAAGGCCAGCTCACTGTGAGAGGTGGGAGGTGGATGGCTCTGGGGTGTATAAGAAAGTAGGCTGAGCAAGCCATGGGGAGAAAACCGGAAGTAGCATATCGTTTTTGGTCTCCACTTCAGTTCTTGCCTTCAGGTTCTTGTGTGAGTCCTGCCTGCCCTGCCTTCCCTCAGTGATGGATTATGGCAAAGAAAGGTGTGTGTGTGTGTGTGTGTGTGTGTGTGTGTGTGTGTGTGTGTGTGTGTATGCATGTGGTGTGAATGTGTGATTTCTTTTTAAGATGCCTTCACCTTCACTATGCAGCCTATAGTTAGCCTTGAACTTGTGATCTTTCAGCCTCAGCCTCCCAGGTAACTGGGAAACATGTGCACACTGCCTTACCTGCTTCTCTGATACTCTTTCTTTGTAGGACTCTATCTGATGCCAACAGCTGTTTAGGAAGCCTGACATGCACAGTTAAGGGAAGGATACTCCTTCTTTTTCTCACATTCTTTTACACATTTTCCAACATGAGTGGTTTTCTATTTGTGAAATTTTTAGAATTTTATGTGTATGAGTATTTCACATGTATGTCTGTGCATCACCTATGTGTTTGGTGCCAATAGAGGCCAGAAAAAGCTATTGGATAACCTGTAACTATAGTTACATATTGTTATGAGCTACCATTTGAGTGCAGAGAATTGAACCTGGGTCCTCTGGAAGAGTAGCCACTGCTATTAACTGCAAGCCATCTCTCCAGCTCCTGTGAATTTTTTTTCCTGGTCCAACTATTATTTTTAATTGTGAATACTCATACTATTCCTTATATAGTCATGTGAGTTTCCCCTATCAGGCATCTGAAGGCAAGACTTATGTTTTATATTGATTATTTATGTCTATTGTGTGTTATATTACTTGGTATATAGCGTTTGATGAATATGTGTGAGTAAATAAAAATGCTTGCATGAGCATTTCACTCACAATGCAGTTAATAAAAGGACATGTAAGAGTGACATGTTTCTAACCAGTGTGGCAGCTGTCTATAGCAGAGATATCTACCGACTTCTCTGAGCCTGTTCCTTCAACCCTGGCATTCCCAAACTCAGGGGCACATACTACAATGTGTCATCTATGGGCCTTACCCATAGCTTGGGATAAATAGAACAGTAATATGGCTCGTGTCTTCCTTGTAGTTTTGGAGAATAATATTTACTAAGATATTTGATAACTAGACTGAATGTCTATGATCAAGCCTCATCTTATCACTAAGTACATGAATGCAGTGATATCTCCCTGCAGGGTGGAACTACTTACTTCCTCATTCTCTAGAATGCTGCACCAGATGACTGCAAGGAACTGTCCAAAGCCTATACCTCCTATATAGAGGAACTGTGACCAGTGACCATCTGAAACACTGTTGTAGAGGATCAGACCCCTCACCCTACTTGGGGCATTTTTGAAGGGTAGCCATTTCTCTTCACCTCTCCCTGGAACCCAGCATCTCCTTTTACCAGCCCCATTTCTTTCTTTCCATTAAAATGCTACTTCCAAGAACATTTCCTAGAAGATGGTTGCTGTGTTGATCTTCAGAAGTTTCCTTTCCTGGAATCTTAACTCTGTGGTAGTTGATGCTAGGAACAGTCTAAGAAAGATGCTAAGAATGGATTTGAGATTCATATCTCTCACTACCCACTGGCTAACAAACCCCATGAATACTCCTGATTAGCCCCTAATGTAAGGCATCCAGCTGTCATTAAAATATATGTCCTTGGTTAATTCTGAATGGAATTCTGGTGCTAGAGAATACACAATCAGAAAAAAACATTTTGGTATGTTCAAAATATGTGTGTGATACTATATCTCATACTATACATTATATTATATAAACTACAAGAATAATGAAATTATGTCACTGTTGCTAGATGTAACTGATTCTGTGGGAAAAGAAGAAAATCTAATCATGGTTAATGAGCAATTAAAAGCTTAGCATGAAAGTAGTGTACAAGATGTTTATTTCTATAGCCATAGGGAAGATGAAGGTATGGACCAAGATTAGGTCTTCATCAGAATAGAACAGAACAGCCACAATATTAAGCATAGAGGATAGGCAGTGGTAGCACACACCTTTAATCCTAGCATTCCAGAGGCAGAGATCTGCCTGGATCTCTGTGAGTTCAAGGCCACACTGGAAATAGCCAAGCATGGTGACCCATGCCTTTAATCTCAGGAGGTAATGGCAGGAGGCAGAAAGGTATTTAAGGTGTGAGGTCGAGGAACTATAGTTGGTTAAGCTTTTAGGCTTTTGAGCAGCACAGTTCAGCTGAGAAGCATCCAGTTTGAGGAAACAGGACCACCTGAGGAATTGGTGAGCTGTGGCTTGTTCTGCTTCTCTGATCTTCCAGCATTCACCCCAATACCAGGCCCTGGGTTTGATTTTATTAATAAGACCTTTTAAGATTCCTGCTATACCTGAACCTCTGTGCAAATCTCTCTGCAGCTTTTCTCACTGGGCATTGCGCCCCTAGCTTCAGGTCACAGTCTTATACCAGGCACCTTGAAAATGGATGTTGCCATGCTTATCCACCCCCCTCAGATATTGGCCTTTGTAACTTTTTTTACTACAAGAAGTTTGTTGTAAAATGTATCTAGAAAGAGATAGAGAGATGGGCTGAAAAGAACTAGAGCTCAGAAGAATGTCAGCTGAGAAGAAATCAGAACTGGTAGGAATTAGAATTAGAGCTACAGAGTAGAATTAGAAAAAACACGACCCAAACAGCTCATGTGTGGAATTATTCAGTTTCTAGAAATACCCTCAGATAAAAAGTCCTAAGTCTTGTTTTGCTTTGCTATGGGTCTTTTCTCTGAACTCTGTTTGTAGCTGTAGAGCAGGACTCCACAGTATACAGTAGAAGAATTTTATATCTGTTCAAGCACGTGTCCTCCCACCATGCTCCATCGTCCTTGGTGACTAATCAGTCCTCTTTATTCAGTCCTGTGTGGGTCAAATTGAGGTTGCCTACCTCTGGGATCACCTTCCATGGCTCAGCTTTATCTATCCTCGGTCACCACATCTAGTTTCTGAAGTTGGGTGTTAATGGAATGATACTGACATCATCATTTTCACAAGCCACCTGTTTTATTTGAAGTCTATGCTCAGAGTTGCACATAGAATATAAATTCCACATGACAAACTAACATTCAGAGTTTTCTTTTTATATTCCATAGAATGTGTGATCTCTATGTTATACTTGTGGCATCGAAAATGTATTTTGTATAGAGTTAAGAATGTAATAATTACATTAGTGTGGTCTACCCAATATAATAGAGTTGATATAATAAAAGTAAAAGAAGAGGAAAAATTTCATGAACATATTACTCATAAAAAACTGTAAAATCTATACTCATATCAGACAATTTATACTTTAAAGCATGGAAAACGAACAGAAGTAGGATTATGCTATATTATGTCAAGAAGGGTCAGATCACTAAGCATATAACATTTCTAAATGTGTGTGATGTGTCAGCACCACTCCATTTACACCCAGCTTTAGCAACTAAAAGGCTCATGGGACTGAAATGAAAACTAGACAGATGGGACTCACATACACCTTTCAGACTTTGCTCTGTTGTCTAGAAAAATAAATAAATAAAAGCAATAAAAAAATCAGTCCTGGTGTAAATAGAGCATGCATCATTAATTAACTTGGGTTGAACCTTACAGAGTATTCCACTCAACAGGAACATAATACACTTTCTTAAGTTCAAATGGAATATGTTATCAAATGTTACCATTTAGAATCATAATAAAAATTTTAGAAATTTTAAAAGAGTTGAAAACTT
Organism: Onychomys torridus; assembly: GCF_903995425.1. Taxonomy (NCBI): domain Eukaryota; kingdom Metazoa; phylum Chordata; class Mammalia; order Rodentia; family Cricetidae; genus Onychomys; species Onychomys torridus. The sequence goes on from NC_050449.1 coordinate 104,286,912, forward strand.
ACAAATTTTTATTCTTTAATGGAACAAAATAAGAATTAAGTAACAGAAAATTAGCTGGAAAAATATCAAAATAGTTGGAAAATAAATACTCTGTTCTGTACTATTTACTAATGACTCAAGGGTCAAAAAAAGAAATATCAAGAAAAGCATAAAATTGTTTAACATAACAAAACTAAAAAACTGAACCAGCAAAATTTATGACCTATGCTTTAAGCTATGCATTAACTAAGGAGAATTTATAGCATTGAAAGCTTATGTTTGGGGACTGTAGGGTGTAGCTTGGTGACAAACTTGGGCCTAGCAGCTGAAAGTCCCTAGACTTCAGCCTTAGCATGCCTGAAACAAAACAAAACAAAAAGCCAAAATGAAAGTGTGAATTGGGGCTAGAGGGATGGCTCAGAGGTTAAGAGCACTGGCTGTTCTTTCAGAGGTACTGAGTTCAATTCCCAGCAACCACATGGTGGCTCACAACCATCTACAATGAGAGATCTGGTGCCCTCTTCTGGTCTGCAGGCTGAACACTCACTGTATACATAATTAATAAATAAATCTTAAAAAAAAATAAAGTGTGAGTTGATTTTCAGAGTCTATGAGATTAACAAAGCACAAACTGGAAGGCTTAAGTAACAAACGTACTGTTTCACAGATCTGGAGCCCAGATGTGTGGGATCCAAGTGCTGGCAGGTCAGCCCTTCTGGAGAGTTCTGAGGAGATGGCTCTTCCAGGACGTTCTTAGCTATAACTGGCAATGTGTCCATATGGTATTGCTGTGTGCATACCCATGTTCTGTGTTTTCTTCTTTATCTGGAGAATTGTAACAAACACCATATTGGATTAGAGATCACCTTACTTAAGTATGACCTCATTACTAACTTAACTAATTAATATCTTATCCCAAATAAACCCATGTTTCAAGATTTTCCAGGTTAGAATTTCAATATACAGGAGAATGGGGAACACAACTCAACTCAAGAAATCTTAGAACAGAAAGGGAATCTAAAGTCAACAACCCAAATTTCTACCTTAAGAAATCCCCCAAAGAAAACCAAACAGAGAAGGAAAAGCAAAGATAATGGAAGAAATCAGTTGGATTAAAATCAATGAAGATTATTTATGAAACCAAATTCTTACTCTCTGAGACGATCAATGTAATTGATACTGGTCTTTAGAAGGGACAAACAAAATATAGAGCATACAAATAACCATTGCCACTGATGAGAAGAGACAGCAATAGAGATCTCTCATACTATAAAAGGATAATTAAACATTTCAAACAAATGCACACTTAAATTTGATAGTTCAGATGAAGTGCAGTCATTTCTCAAAAGTTGTAATGGTTTATAGTGGTTGTCAACCAACTGGACAGGATCCAGACTCACCTTGCAGTGAGTAGGTCCACAGGGGTATCTTAAATGGGACTAATTGTGGTGAGAAGATTCCCCTTTAATGTGGGTGACATCATCTCCTGGGCTGGGTGTGGGGCAGAATTCAAAGGAGAAATTGGGCTGAGCACCAGTGTTCATTTCTGTCTCCTTGTTGCCTGTGGATGCCATGTGGCCAGCTGCCTAACCTCCCTGCTACCATGCCTTCCCTTCTGTGCTCAACAGTGTCCTCCAACTGTGAGCCCAAACCCCTCCCTCAAGGGGCTTATGTCTGCTATTCTGTTATAGCAATGAAGAAAGTGACCAGTGGACTACTCAAATTCAAAAACGAATTAGAGAACTGAATTCTATTAAAGAAATTGAAATTTCAATTAAAACAAATAAATGAATGTTGTTTGAATTTTTGATTGTCCTTTAATAAAAAACCTGGTACCAGATATTGGGGTAAAAGCCAAAAGATCAGAGAAGCAGGGCAAGCCATAGCCACCACCTATTACCTCACCAACTCCATGAATCCTCTGACTGAAATCCTGAGTCTTCACCCCAAAAGGGTCTCAGCTGAACTGCTTTAGTTCCTATTTCCTCACACCTTATATACTTTTCTCCACCCTGCCATCACTTCCTGGGATTAAAGGCGTGTGTGCTTCCCAGTATTAGGATTAAAGGTGTGTGCCACCACTGCCTGGCTCTCTTTCCAGTGTGTCTTGAACTCACAGAGATCTAGATGGATCTCTGCCTCCCCAGTGACAGGATTAAGGATGTATGCCACTACTGTCTGGCCTCTATGTCTAATCTAATGGCTGGCTTTGTCCTCTGATCCTCAGGCAAGCTTTATTAGGGTACACAATATGTCACCACAAAAGAAATTTCAAAAGTAGAAACTTCCTGGATCAACAGTTTTTGCTGACAAAAGCCAGCACAGTGGAGAGGTCCCCCTCCGGTGGAGACTTCCTTCAAGATCAGTTGGTCTATCAGATGCTGCCTCATTAGGTTCTACAGCACCTGAGATACAGGAGATCCAGAAGGCTGCCCCCTGGTGGTAGGGAAGGGAGAATCCATTCACATAGAAACTTCAGCTCCTTTCCTCCGATGCACTGTTTTGAGGACCTTGGAATTCTTTCTCATGTGATCCTGAGCTGGCTACTGGGCACTCAAGGGTTTCCTCCTGTGCATGCCCTTCTGCTCAAAGGTTCTTTTTCGAATGTGTAGATGTGTAGGTGGAGCTTGAACGTTCTTTGAGGTGTCTACACTCATGGGTCCTAGATAGCAGGGGAACCTTTGTATCCCGTCTGTAGAGATTTAATGAGTTTTACTGAAATGACTAAGGCATCACTCACTGTCTGTCTTGCCTGCTAATGTGAATCTGATTCTTGGAAGAAACTGGCTCTAGAGTGATACTTGAACTGGTAATAATCAGAGCACCACTGTAATTGACAGGGTCCTTAGAAGAAAATAAATTCAAGATCACGGTATGAGAAATTTTAGGGAAGAACATGCTTGCTCCATGCTGATGAAAATTCCCCCATTTATCTTTTGAATTTAATTGAAACAGCATTTTAAAGAATTGTCAGGCAAGCTTTGTTCCATTCCTGTAACCCACAGTCATGGCTATTACTCAACTTCAGAATGAATTATTCCCAGTATTCTCTTTGTCAAGGAGGGGGGGGTAAATACAGCAAACAAGCACACTAATTATTTAAAGGAACACCAGGAGCAATTAAGCTTTTTCTATTAAGACCACATGAGCAAAACAGGTGAAAAGTAATGTACAAACTGTCTGCCATTCCTATGGTTTCTTGAGTCTTTAGCAGTCCATGCTACAGGTAGGAAGCTTACATCACATGCAAATTTGGTGGTTAGAGAAGATGGGCTGCAACCTTCATGGAGCTCATTGGCTTATGGTCTTTCTTGAGGACACATCAGTACACCCACCTCACTGATGCAAAGTTACAGGTCCCATAATGTGTTCCTTAGTTATGGATCTTCCATTAAATAAGTGCTGATGCCTTCAGTTATAAAAATTTAAGTTTTAAAATTGTGTGTGTGCAAGTGTGCATTGTGTGTGTGTGTGTGTGTGTGTGTGTGTGTGTGTGTGTGTGTGTACATGTGGAGAACAGGTGCTTTGGGAGGCTAGAGAGCATCAGCTTCTCCTGTAGCAAGAGTTACAGGCAGTTCTGAGCCTCCTGACTTGGGTACTGGGAATTGAACTCAGGTCTCTCTAGCCTTTACCCACAACTTTTAAAATAATTTTCAAAATATTTTTTGAGATGATAATATAAAATCTCACTTCTCTCCTCTCTTTTGTTTCCCCAAATCCTCTCATGTATTCTTCCTTGTTATCTTTCAAATTCACAATCTCTTTTTATTAAATTGTTATTATATACATAATGTACACACATATGTTTATATATACTTCTAATACATAAATACAACCTCTTCAGACTATATAACATTACTTGTATGTATATGTTTTCAGGGCTGGCCATTTGGCGTTGGGAACCCAACTGGTATGTTCTTCCTTGAGGAAGACTATTTTTCCCACTCCCAGTAAGGCTCCAGCCTTTAACAACTAACTTTTAAAATGCCATTAACTGTTGAACAGCAAACAGTGATATAAAATATATTCAACAATTGGATTGTTGGCATCATTTAGTTAAAAACTCATCTCTGAAATAAGGTAAGCAGGAGTGTGGAGAGATGGCTGGATGATTCAGAGCACTTGCTCCCCTTCCAGAGGACCTGAGTCTGCTTCCCAGCACTAATGCTGAATGACTCACTACTACCCGTAACCCTAGTTCCAAGACATGTACCTGCATGTACATGCCACACACTCCCAAATTAAAATAAAAGAATCTTAAAGTAAGACAGTCAGGCACATGATCATGAATTCTGACATGAAAAACATTTAACTTATATATTTATTATAACATGTAGCACAGATAATGTAGAATGTAGATGTGTATCAATTGGTTAAATAAAGCTTTTTTACCTTGAATAGGCATGTTTACATGACAAAGTTAGAAGAACAGTCAAGATTTCAATTGAATTAACATAGTGTCTTAGTTTAGGGCATAATTCTTATAAAGGAAAAACATTTTGTTGGGTGGCTTACATTTTCAGAGGCTCAGTCCATTATCATCATTGTGGCATGATGGCAGGCATGGCACTGGGGAGTTAGCTGAGAGTTCTACACCTTGTTCAGGCAACAGGAAGTGGTCTGTCTCCCTGGGTGTGGCTTGAGCATGTGTGAGACCTCAAAGCCCACCTCCACAGTGACACAAATCTTAAAAAGGTCTTACTAATAAAAAAAATAAAATAAAATAAAAAACAACCCGGAGTCAGAAATTGGGGTGAAAGCTGAAAGATCAGAGAAGCAGAACCAGCCAGCCAGCCTATCTCACCTCACCAACTCCATGATTCTGCTAACTGAATTTGAGTCCTCCCTGGAAAGGATCTCAGCCAAACTGCTTTAGTTGCCAGCTTACCTCTATGAAATCCTCAGTCTAAAGAGAGACCCTTCTGTTTACTCACACAGTGTACACCTTTCTGTGCCCGCCATCTCCCTTCCTTCCTAGTGCTGGGATTAAAGGCATGTGCCACCACACCTGGCTCTGTTCCCAGTGTGGCCTTGAACTCACAGAGATCCGGATGGATCTCAGCCTCCCAAATGCTGGGGTTAAAGGCGTGTGCTACCACTTTCTGTCCTCTATGTTTAACATAGTGACTGGCTTTGTCCTCTGATCTCCATCAATCTTTATTGGGGTACACGATACATCACTACACACTTCCTCCAACAAGACTATATCTACTTCAACAAGGCCACTCCTAATAGTGCCCCTCTCTTTGGGGCTATTTTCTTTCAAACCACCACACATAGTTTACCTATAATTAGTATGAAACTATGGAAAATACAATTTAGGAAGAGTCTGAGCACTCTTATGCTCATGGCACACCGGTCATTTTCTAGTAGAAGACATGGAGAAAAAGAAACCCTTAAGTAGTGGAAACTTCTAGAAATTTTAATATTTGAAGGTACCCATTAGATTAATTAGCAGATGAGTTATTCATTCAGCCGTTAAGGTCCTGACTGTTCCTTTGAGCTCATCATGTCCCTTCTGTGTTAGAGCTCATGTCTGTGTGCTTTTCCTCTGTATCCTTTGTGATTGTTTTCTTCTGGTGTCGAAATCTTTATTCTGCTTCCTTAACATATTTAAATAATGTCTTTTGCATTTCTTATGTATACTATTACCTTCTAAAATCTCTAATATTTCTTTCTTTTCCTCTATATTCTTTCTTTCATTTAAGCCACTTGCAATGTAGAGGAATATATATAAAATATTAATATATTAATATTACCATATATTAATATGTTGCATTACTTTGGATCACTAACAAGGTCTCTTCTTCTGCTGCTTATTACATTATCTTTTTTTCCTGTGTATGTTCCTTTCTCTTTTCTTTTGAATTTTGTCTCTGACTCCATACTAAATACTTTCTCATAGAGCTGGTCATTCTTGATTCTTGGAAGCATACACTAAGTTGATACCAGGAATTGTTTTTTGAGGTGGTATTGTGGTAGGACTGGATGGTTGGAAAACTGTTTTTGTTATCCAACACACTACTGTAAACTGATCAAAGACCTGCCTACCTATTTGGGGGACCACAAGAAGACTTGAGGACCTCTTCATCTTGAGCTGGCTGATGCCCCAGAGGAGCCTTCCTCTCTCCTTCGTAAGAATGGGTGTGTGGGTGGGTCTAGTAGCAGAATGGGTAAGGAGCTGCGAGGTGGCATTCTGCAGGCTGACTCCACCTCAGGGTTTGCTTTCCTGCCTCACCCTTCTGGCCCTCATGCTTCATTCTCAAGGTCCATGATGTTCTGGGATAATGTTTGAGAAAGTGAGCATCCAGGCCTCTTCCAGGGCGAGACAGACATCTCTAGGGGTCTCTAGGAGGGATAAGTTTCCCAGGTCTTAGAAGCTTTAAATCTGTTCTGTGGTCTTCAGTCCCATCTGTCTCTCTCACCTCAGAAGTGCCTCATAGGGGAAAAATGTGTATGCATTTGGGATGAATGGGACAGCAGGAGCTCCATTGTTTCTTTCCCATTTTCCATGTCCCATCAGCTCAGGTTTTATTTAGCCTCCTGTGTTCTGACACTTGAGTACTTTCTATTTTTATTAATGTTCCCATCCCCTCTCCTCCCCACCCTCATTCTCCTCCTCCCCTCCCCTCTTTCCACTCTGCCCTTCCTTCTCCTCATCCTCTGCACCCCCAATGTGTCCCTGTCATTTTAATCAGACATACAAACTATCAGAAACAACAGCGATATCATTAATTCGTCACCTTCTAAAACCTTCATTAAAAAAAAAAAACAACCATTATTTGCATCAATGGAGCTTAGAGACATTTTAAAAATCAGAGCAAAGTCTCAGACACTGTAAAGAAACAAGAAGTTCAAGCTAGTTTTTATAAACATAGTATTGTTTCCAAACAAAATACCCTGAAGGAATTGTTTTGCTCTTTTGTGCACTTCAAAATAAAGTTTCCCAAAACTTTACAAGAGGATTTCTGCTTTTGAAGAGTAAAAGGGAGCACCAGGGAGATGTCTCTTTCCTCAGTTTACCTAGCTTACTCTCTATTGCTTTTCTTCATTTACGTCAGGGACAAAATGGCTATTCATACACATTCATCAAAACAACTATTCTCAAATAATTCAGCACTTGCAAATACCTGTAAGCATGGGCTGCTATTTGCAGCAGATGTGGTAATGTTAGGGCCTTGTGGTCTGAACGAGAATGGCCGCAGTTGGCTCGTATGTTTGAATCCTTGTTCCCAGTTGGTGGAACTGCTTGAAAAGGAGTAGGAGGTGTGTCACTGGGGGTGCGCTTCGTGGTTTCAAAAGCATTCCTGGTTACTACTCTCTGCTTCATTTTTGTCTCAATAGGTAAATTAGCTACTGCTCCAGTACCATGCCTGCCTGCTTGTTGCCATGCTCCCCAAAACGATGGTCATGGACTCTATACCTCTGGAACCATGAGCTCTAAATTAAATGCTTTCTTTTATAAGTTGCTTTGGTCATGGTGTCTTATCACAGCAACATAAAGTAGCTAAGAGAGAATTTTGTCCTCATCGTGACATGAAAATTACAATGATTAGAGAAGATTGTGATTGATGAGCAATGGTAGCTACTCAAGTACATGGATGAATAATTAAAGATGTTGACTCCAGGGACCAAGTTCAATTTCAGCTTGTTGGATGCTAAAGCAGAAGTTTCTCTGAAACTTGCAGTTTCTGGGAGAGCACAGACCTTGCTTTGCCCATACCACATAGCTGAACCTAGTTTGTCTTGGCCAGCTTCTCTGCTTCCCACCAAGGGCCTCAGTGTGAGGTGCTCTAGGGACCTTGTTAATGCAGATCCTGATGGAGCAGGTCTTCAGAGGAGAGGAAGGATCTAACCAGGTCCCAGGGGATGAAAATGCTATGGTCCATGCACAGTTCCCAGACCAGCACAGTTTTCCATGACATCACCAGTATAATGTAGCACTCCATATGGGCACTTCCAATATGTGTGAAAGGCAAAATGTCTTTTCCAAACAATTCCAAGAGTTGTGTGCAGTTGCCTCCTGTAAGAATAAATTTTAAAAGGTGCTAAATGGAAGTCTAAATATTATGGAAGTTTTAAGGTAGAGAAGATCATAAATATTCTGTCTTGCAAACAGCCTCAGACAAGAGAGGAACTTTATATATACAAACAAGGTGATGGTGTGAGGGATGGGGTTTGGGGAAAGCGACTGGATCATAGAGGGTAAAGACCGTGTGAATGGAATTAGTGCTCATACGGAAGAGGCTCTGGGACCTTGTTTGCTTTACACTGAAGGACCCAGGAAAAAGGCATTATTATGGGACACTAAACTGGCCTTGACTTTGGGCACCCTATCATTCAGCGTTCTGGAAAATAAACTTCTGTGTTGTTTGTAAGACTTCCAGTCCGAGCAGACTGAAGAGACTAGGACAACAGACAAGCTCCGTTACTACAGTGGGAACCGGGCCAGTGACTAGACTCAGGGCTTCAGACAGCGCTTATGGAATTGGAGAGGGAAGTTACGGCTGAGCCCCTCACCTCTAGTTCAAAGAAGTACAGACACACTTTGGGTGTTGTGTGGCTTTCTGGCGTTTAGTTTGTGGAGGCAAAAGTTTCTGCAGTAGTCCATTGCTCTGCCAGTAGTCTTACAGCAAAGCTGCTGAAAGCATCCTTGCTGATTTCTTCGACCTTTCTGTTTTAACACGGCCCCCAGCATCGTTTATCTTACAATGCTGTTGGTGTCTATCTAGTATTTACTTGCTATTTGCCCTAGTTTCGGTCTGTCCTTGCATTAACTGTCTGCTCTTTCTTATTTACTTTGTTCTGACATTAATTATATTTATTTTAAATTCCCAGTTTGGGGATTCCTACATCTACACTGTGTTTGAATATGGTTCCGATGATTTCTTTCTGTCCTTACTGTTTGTTTTGCTTGTTGCACTGTCTTGATTGCTGTTGAGAACTCGACGTGACACCCCAGCTGGTAGCAGAAATGGGGAGTGATATCTTATGCTAATCTGACAGCCTTGAACTGCTTGGATAGTCTCATCATCTGGGTGCTTCATCTTCATCTGCACCCTGGCTGCCCAGCAAGATGTGATTCCCATGAAAAATGGTGTTCCCCCTTAACAGCACCTCTTTCTCAGGGAGAATCTCCTGGCTATTTTTGACTAACACACCTCTTCCCTCTCTTGCTAGGGTATACAAATTATTTCTCAGTTCTTCCTATGTGAGGATGTAAAGTGTTTTCTGCAAGTAGAATTGGTCTAGCGCTGTGACTAAATCATGGAGGATTGCAGACCGCCAAGTTCCCGTAGTGGCCTCCATGTGCCTGTACAAATCCCTATCTAGATATGCCTCCCAGTTTACAGATTCAGAAGTACCTGAGCCATCCTTGTTGGTTCTCTAGATGGGCCAGTCCCTCCAGGTCTCAGGATGTGCTGCATTATCTTGATGCTGGACCAAGATGAGTCCACTGAGCTTGGTTGAGTTTTCCCTTGTTGTAAAGATGGGAGGGATTCATATTTCTTATTCTTTTAGCGTTAACTTCACTCTATGTATGTTCAAGAAACCACTCTTATGACCATCACTCTAAATATCTGGACTACCTTCATGCCCGTATCTGGTGTCACTGGTAATATTCGGTATTGCTAGGTAGATAATACTCACTCAAGAACTGTGTGCCCATATTCATGGAAATTTTGGATTTCTTTCTTTTTCTCCTCTTTTTTTGTGTGATATCATTGTCCAATTTCAATGCCAAGGCTATATAGTACTAATAAAATGAGTTGAGAAACATCCTCATTTCCATAAAAAAGTTATATAAGATTGGATTTATTTCTCCCTTAGATAATGATACCTGTAAAGCAGCTGGGCAGAACTTTCATGGTTAGAAAGGGGGATATTCTTGCCATTTCAATGCTGTCCATAGCTTTTAGATGACTTTGGTTCTTCTGATACTTCTTTCAGTAGTTTTATAAGCGTACTTCTCAAGGAACTGTCAAATACATTCACATAAAAGTTTCAACAATGGCTGTTTATTATACCATTAAATCTCCGTGGGATGCAAAGTGATGAGCACAGATCTTCAAAAAGAGTGGGTGGTAAATAATAAAGCAGTGACTAGAGTATCGGTGTCTTCAGAAGAAAAAGCTGAGAGCGACTGTGACTGTTGGTCAGTGGATCAGAGGGAAGAGCACAGACATAATGAGGTCAAAATAATATCCTTGTTAATACTCTAGCATCAGTAAATACTGTATTAGTAAAGCAGATGACAATAACAAATGAAAATGAAATATAAAATTTACAAATGTATTATCAACTAAAGAGTGAAAACCTTCTTAAAGACCAGAATAAAACAGAAAATGAGAGTATAATGTATAATTAAAGTAATTTAGTACATTATAAAATAATTAGATGTTAAAATTCAAAATATTAAAATGATATATGGCCTATAAGCACACATTAGTAAGCTCTACTCTCTAATTAGCAAACAAAATTTCTTTCTAATCTGATCATAATGCAATCTCAGTTTTCTTTTTTCTGATATAAGAAGACAGACTCTAGAAAACACAGTTTTGTTTGATTTAAAAAAAAAACAACATGATTACAGACATGGTAATGATGAACAAGTTAATTTAACCATAGAGTGGGGAAAAAATCTTAAGAGTACTTTTTTTTTTAACATGTCTTTATTTGTTTGTGTTTGTGGTGTGGGTGGGGTGTGTGTAAGTATGTACAGCAGGGCACAAGAGTGGGGGCAGAGGACAGCTTATGGGAGTTGACCCTCTCTCTCCACCACATGGGTTTTAGTCATTAAGCTTGGTGATGGACAGCTTTGGCCATTGAGCCATCTTGCTGGACCCATGAGCAGCATCTTCTTTTCTTGTCTTTTTAATTTTTTTTTTTTTTAATGCTGGAGGTCAATCCTGGGGCCTTACACATGTGAAGCGAAGGCTTCAGCTCTTAGCTACATCTTCACATCTTACACATGCGAGGCGAAGGCTTCAGCTCTTAGCTACATCTTCACATCTTACACATGCGAGGCAGAGGCTTCAGCTCTTAGCTACATCTTCACATCTTACACGTGCAAGGCGAAGGCTTCAGCTCTTAGCTACATCTTCACATCTTACACATGCGAGGCGAAGGCTTCAGCTCTTAGCTACATCTTCAGCCCTTAAGACAACTTGTTGTAAGAAAAGTGCCAAGAAACCAAGAGAAGTTTCAGCCCAACAGCCAGGAAAAGCTGGGGATTCAGGTAATGTCGCTTCTGAACCTGCTGGTCCAGCGTGAGTGGGTAGAAACCACAGTGGCTGTGTGAGTTAGGAAATGTCAGTTAAGCTTCAGAACGGTTATCTAATGTATCCCCTTAAACACGTGTGTTGGAATCTCAGTCCTTGATGCAATAGCAAAGAAAGGTCTCTTGGGAGGTGTCTGGGTCATGAACAGATTCATGTTGCTGTGCGAAGGGCTGGCAAAAGCAGGCTTGCTCTCTGCTCTCCACCAGGTGAGGGCTGGCAAAAGCAGGCTTGCTCTCTGCTCTCCACCAGGTGAGGGCTGCCTTCATGCCCACTCTGCTTCCCCTAGTGCTCTCCACCTTGTTGTTTGAGGCAGGGACTTGCACTGAACCAGAAGGTCACTATTTTAGGATAGTCCAGTCAGTGAGTTCCTAACATTGGGAGACAGATCTAGGGTTGCAGGCACATGTGGCCATGCTCAGCTTTTTATAAGGGAACTGGGGATTTGAACTCAGGTCTTCATGCTTTCATAGCAAGTGCTCTTACCCACTAAGCTATCTCCTCAGTTGTTGATTTTTTATTGCAAATTTCACACACACACACACGCACACACATGCACACACACACACACACACACACACACACACACACACACCACAGACAAACCTACATATATCATTTTCTGTACATAAATATCCCTCCGTGTGTACAAATAGACCCATATATGCTTGCAAAGATGTTAGTGAGCTTAAAATAAGTGGAAAGATTCTGAGTGATTTATAGCCATGGCTATTAAACTAATTTAATGTAACACGAAACACAAATGCAAACAAGTACTAGATCGCCACTGTGTTTGAACCTTGCCATCTGATAAAATGTCCATTCACAAAGAATGAAAAATTTGATTTGTAAAGGATATAATTTCCTAACTCTGAATTTCCCAATTAAAAAAAGTGATAATAAAGGCAGGGATCTTTCAGGAAAATGGCAGACTCAAGCCCTTTGTTTCTTTCTAATTTTTCTTTCCTCCAAGTCATTCTTACTGAGCAGGGACCACAACCAAAGACAGAAAAGAGAACATTTTTTCCCTCCTGCAAGAGTAGCTCAAAGCTCTGTTTTCTCTTTGAGGAACAGTAGACAGGAGAGGAATATTTTAAGCAGTTAACACACAGCAACACACCAGGCCAGGGAAGATCACTCCTGAGCTCCAATTTCGACACAAATTTCATTCTTTTAGTTCTGATTCTTTTGATAACAACCAAAAACCCATACCCTGTGCTGGCTAGGAACCAGTTTCCCGAGTGTTACTTGCTGGGAGAAAGTTAGAAAGCCTTCATCCCCATGCCCTCCTACAGTTCCATCTGCATGGGGTTCACCCAGGTGCGCTGTGGCTGCTCAGTGTCCTGCACACACACTCCCAGCTTGGGAGCCCTCCCACTCTGAGGTGAGGATGCCCACCCACCTCTGCTCTCTTGCACATACCACCAACTATTTAGGGGAGTCACTATCCAGTAGGATTGCCCTTTAACCTATACAGGAATGAAAGAGAAGTCAAAACTTCCTCCTTTCCGCTGAGAAGGGCTAGCCGAGGGCAATGCATATGGGATGTCTGAGAGTCTTCACCACTGCTTCTCTTCTGCCAGGTCACCTATGTCTGTTGGCCCCTTCCTCTCATCTCCACATCCTGCCTGCATCCTGCTCTCTGGGATTACTTCCTAAACTCTGGGGAACCCTTGTCTCAGCCTCCACTTCCAGGGAAGATAAGCAAGGAAACAGGTACAGCAGTACAGTTGTCGCCTTGTACAGCTGCTGTTGCAGGCTCCCATGGGGCTTCAGGGATGCCTGGGCCTGGGATAGAATGCCACTGTCATCCTCTGGCCCTTCTTTCACGCCTCCTCTTTCCTCTGGGAAGGTCTCACTTATGCCTAAAGTAGAACCGAGTCTCAGCATCTTGGGGGGGGGGCAAGCTTCAGAGAGTCTTGGCCCCATTCAGGAGCCCCATTGCTCATTGGGGCAGATCTGAGCAGGGACTTAAGCTACCACAGATGCTATAAGTTCCATCCTCACCTAAAGGCTGAGGAAACCAGGCACTGGGATCATCTAGGCTGGGGTGGGTGAGGGTAGTGAGGCCTACTTCTGGTAGAGTTGAAAGCAAATGATACACAAACATGATGTTTTTGTGGAAGCAGATAATGTGAAGCACCACACAGTCAATATCCCACAATGTAGGACTGCTGCTATGCAGCTCCTCTGTCATAACATGCCAGGACTGCACCTTACATATACAAACCAAGATAATAAGGGCCAATAAGGAAACAGCCTTTGTGTGGCTTTGTCCCACTCTCCTCCTCTGTCCTAAGTCTGTCTGTTCAGTCTGTCTTGGACTCAACTTACTCCTTGCTATTTTCTGACTCTTGCCTTCCTGCCTGTCTGTCTGTCCACGCTCTAAGATTATGCTGGACAGAGCTCTTACAGGCCTGCTCAAAGGCCACTTGCTGAAAGGAACAGCCCATCTGAGGGTTCTGGGCAGCTGTTCTGGGGCCCCAGCTATGCTCCTGGGAACACTTCCTTTGAAACTCTTGGTGTGATGAGGGCTAGGCTCCCCACAGTAAATTACTGAGTTAGGAGATTAAGCATGGCTAGTATAGACTCTGCTTAAACGAGGTTTCTAATTTGATAAACTGTGCATTGTAAATTTTGTTGATGGCTGATAGGATTCAGAACCTACAGGTCTTATCAGTGAGATCCCATGTAAGTTCTCCTAGGACTTGTTAGAGGAGACACATATACAGTTACTCTGTTACCATGTACACATATGATCACATCTTATATACATACAAACATCATACAGCTGCATTCCAGGGCACTTCCTGCTATATGGTACCCATACTCTTTCCACAAAGAAAGATTATACATTTTATATCTCTTAGTGTTATTCAATTACTCTGTCTCATAGTAGATTTCCATAAGGCATTTGCTCACAAAAGTTTAGGGGAATTTTCTTGCATATGTGCCTGAAATTAAAAGGGCATAAAAATGAGCATGAATTAACTTTTGAAAGTCATCAATTTGATTCATCAAAACACATATACTTGAATAAGTTGAAATTGATGGGAAGAGACAGGCATGATTGACATTTCTGGTGACAACTTGAAGTAGCCTTCAGAACTTGACATGAGAATTTCAAAGGAAGAATTATTTATCCTGTTAATATTTTGGAATAAGATATATAGAAATTTAACAGCAAATGCTCTGGTCTTTCCCAAGAACACTGAACAGGCACAATTAATCTAGCTAACACTGAATGTGCTAGGCACTTTTGCTTTTTCAAACTTTTGGAGAATGCTGTGGCCAACAGAGGGGAGGGACTTTGCCCCAGGTCACATGGCTTGGCACTAGCAAAGGCAGAATAAAGGTGAAGCTGTCTGGAAATACAGGACATGGGCACTTCCATAGTCTGAATGAGATCCTAATAGTGCCATTAACTGGAGACAACAAAAGTGGTCACCCATAAGAGACTAATTTTTAGGAATAGGCATGTAAACACTGAGTCATTCATATAGCTGAAAGGATTGAGGGTATTTCCATAGGATGATATGGAAGGAATCTACTATTCTGGAGAATTTTCTGTTCCTCCCCACAAAGATTCAAAGCTGAAATCTTCATTGCAAAGATCAGAGCAAGGGCTGGGGCCTATAGAAGGTGCTAAGATCATGAGAATGGAATTCTTATGAATACGATTAGTGTCCTGTATAGGAGAGACCACAAACAGCCTTTGTCAGGAACTAAATCCGCTGCTATCTTGATTTTGCACTGTCAAGCTTCCGGAATTATAAAGAACACATTTCTGTTCTTTATGAGCCATACAATCTCCAGTAGTCTAACGACTCACACAGGCTGAGGGCACACATGCCATCTTCAAGGACAAAGCCAAAGTGAACATGCACTAAACTTTTCATTAAAGATTATATATGTGTTTATGAATATTTATGCACACACATATAAACGTGGACACACATGCATGCACCATTGCACATGTATTTGCTTATGCACCAGGGAGGCTGGGAAGATCAGATTCTGAATGTGGAGAGAAAAGTATAAGCTTTAGTACTTCAATTCACACCTCTGGGGATGTTTGGATTATTGTCCCCCAGGTTGGCTATAAGGCAGATTTTACTGCTTAAAATAGAAATTCTACTCCAGATAGATCCAGGAAGCTGCACTTCCCTGTCAATAAGTAAATACTAGATCAACAATAGTGTTTTCACTTTCTGTGGAATCATACAAAAATATTTAAATCGCACTGGAGTGGTTCTGATTGAGGTCTGCTGGCCAGGTTGCTTGGCTTCCTCGAGTGTTCCCAGTGGCTCAAAGCCAGGTGAGATCTGCCCCTGTGCACACCTGACCTGTATCTGTGATGCAGCCACTCACAATTGAGGCCAGAGAAAGAGTCTATCCGTGCACAGAATAGTGAAGGGAGCTAAGATGCATATGGTAACCTTGCTGTGTCTCCTTTCAGAAAGGGGGAGTGAGATTTAGGAGAAGTTGTTGGTTTTGACATTTTATAGGTGGAGATTATGAGATCATTACAAACACAGTACTGGTCTTAACTGTAGAGAACTCTGCTCTTCTGTAAATGGTGACATTTCAGCTTTATGAATGCTTGCTGTGTGCTCATTTTCAGTGTCCAAATTACATTCGCTTGAGCTTTTTTGGCTCTGTGATAGAGTAAGAGTGGGGGAGGCAGCAGGCTTTTGGACAGATCGCTAAATTAAAGTGTGATTGCACCAGAATCAATGTTGACTGTGTGCAGGTGAGCAGAATCTACGTGCTGTGGGCTTACTGAATGCATTTTCACCAAAGGGAGCTTAAACAGGGAAAAGGAAGTGGCTAACAACATGTAGTATACTTTTATGCCAGGCACTGCCAAATATTTCCAATATAATTCTCACAAATTACTTACTTTGAAGTAAAATATTGGGAACATTTTCCAAGCTAGTGAACAAAAGCCGAATCAAATGAATTTAGAACTTTCAAATGCGCTTGTGCCGGTCTCATAGCTTCCAGCCAAAGAAGCGAATGACTCCGAAATTTAACAAATTCCTTGCCTCTCAACCATGCACACAGCTGCATAAACGCGTCAGCCCTCGAAGCAGCCAAGAGGCTCAAAATGCTGACCCTGGGAGAGCTAGTTCGAACCACTCTATTTTTACTACTACTATTGCCAGTTGTGATAAAGCCCAAGTTGACCACAAAGGCTCAGCTACTCTTTTCCCAAGAGCTTGAGCATACTTTACATTTTGTAGAATCTAGGTTGCTTTTGTAATTTGTGTTGGCCAGGAAACATCAAGAATACAATAGTTGGGATTTAAAACAATAGGCCCCTAAAGCCTTGGAACATCTGGTCCTTACCTCTGAGAGCCCAGATGCTGTATGCAGCTCTGGCTGATCTTCTCCAGGCTATAAAACATGTACAGAAAGAAGCCCAGTGCAAGCCAGGACCAACCAGAGGGCCAGTGGGTGAGTTGAAACCATGCCTCATCAGACTGAAACATCAGATTGCTGCAATCACTAGAGCCACCTGATACAGCAGAGGACAGGGATTGCCTGGTGAGCACAGCCCAAACTGCTACCTTTCCATATTGGAGTAAATGAATGATCATTGCTTTAAAACACAAGACGGTGGAGGGGAGGGTGTAGTTTGGATCCCAGCATTAAAAACAATAAACTAACAAAAATGGAAATAAATATACTAAAAAGGATTAGTAAAATATATTTTAAGAATCATAGCTGGTTGTGGTGGCACACACTGGTAGGATTTGCTGAAGGATGTGGAGGCAGGATGATCATGAGTTTGAGGCCAGCCTGGACTACACATTTTTTACCAAAAAAAAAAAAAAAAAAAAAAAAAATAGGATCATCATTCTCTTACTCTTAACTCTGAGAACATCAGCAAGCTACTCACCCTCTCTGAAGACTTTTCATAATCTGCTCTCAGTGACGTTTTGGGGAGCTGGTAAAAATATATTTCCAGAGTTTATTGTACCTGAGGTATAGGAAGCACCAACGAACACTGCTGGTTTCAGACAGAAAATTGATTTGGAGTTAAACTCTATCTAACATGGAATCTTTGTACTGAATAGCTCTGTGGGCTGGGGAGATAGCTCAGTGATCAAAATGCTTGCCTGGTAAGTTTGAGACCAGAGTTCTGATCCTCAGAATCTATGTAAATGCTCGGTGGATGTGATAGGGACTCATTTGTAACTACAGCCTCACAAGACTGACACAGGATTCTCAGAGCAAGCTGGCTAGCCAGACTAGCCACGTAGATGAGCTCTGGGTTTGATTGAGAGACCCTTTCGATGAGTAAGGTGGAAGAAACAAGTGATTGATGATGATTTATGGCATGGACCTTGGTCCTCCATATACATAGCAACCCCTCACATGTGCTATATGCCCATCCACATGTAATTGTGAGCACACACACACTTGTACCTCCTCACACAGTAAAATAAAAATACTACTTAGGTATATTAAAATGCTATACTTAAGAAATAATACTTTGTTATTTAAGCTCCCAAAGAGCAATGAGAAGCATAAATATTAAACAATGAGATACTAAGTTAAAATATATGTTTTTGTTAAGGGTGGAACTTAAACACCACAGCCAGCATTGAAGATAGCATTAAATAGTTTTAAGAGCCGGGCGATGGTGGCGAACGCCTGTAATCCCAGCACTCGGGAGGCAGAGGCAGGTGGATCTTTGTGAGTTTGAGGCCAGCCTGGTCTACAGAGCAAGATCCAGGAAAGGTGCAAAGCTACACAGAGAAACCCTGTCTCAAAAAAACAACAACAACAAAAATAGTTTTAAGAAACTCATCATATCACAGAGTCATTTGTCACAATGACAGTTTTTTTGTTTGTTTGTTTGTTTGTTTGTTTGTTTTTGAGTTTTTCAAGACAGGGTTTCCCTGTGTAGCTTTGCGCCTTTTCCTGGAGCTCATTTGGTAGCCCAGGCTGGCCTCAAACTCACAGAGATCTGCCTGTCTCTGCCTCCCGAGTGCTGGGATTAAAGGCGTGCACCACCACCACCCAGCTTCATTTTTTCTAATGCTTGTCTTCAGACTTCTAGGTTACTTAACAGTAAGTCTTTTAACTGCTGCATTTCCTTAACGAATTAACTTATTACATATTTATTTATTTACTTACTATGTATGTGTGCCATGGCTGGTCAGAGGACAACTTGTGGGAGTTGCTTCTCTCCTTCTATCTTGTAGGTCATCAGGCTAGTAGCAAGCACTTTTACCCATTGAGCCACCTCACTGGTCCTTACCTGTTGATCTCTAAGGCCTCAGACTCAAAGTTCAGGCTCTTGCTTCAACAGCTCTCATTCCTTCCTCTGTAGAACCTCCACGTCAGCTTAGAAGGTCTTATGCTTTGACCTCATTTTCCTGCCCATGTTTGCTTTGGAGTTGAAGATGAGAATTGGAGGGGTTTCATTCCTAGCACCCACATGGGTGGCTCACAACCATCTGTAACTTGCTCCAAGAGATCTGATGCACTCATCTGGCCTCTCTGGGAATCCTTGCACACACAGCAACAACACTCACCCGTGTGTGTGTGTGTGTGTGTGTGTGTGTGTGTGTGTGTCCGTGTATGTGTGTGTATGTATGTATGTATGCAAGAAAAAAATCTTATAGTAAGTATATATAAAATGTATACAAAATACAATATGCTTTATGTATTTAAATGATTTCAACAATCATTTTACTTAAATTGATTTACATGCCCCCATAAGAGCATTTTAAAACTCAGGAAAAAGTAGGAAGTGTGTTAAGAGCGATATTTCCAAGTGTAATGTGGTGCTCAGGAAAAGAGCCCCCAAAGGAAGGACTGGGGCCAAGCCACTCTTGTTATTCTCTTGCTGGAATTAAAGATAATGAGGTAAGAAGGGCTAGCTGAGTTCTAGCCAAGGTTACGATCCAGATCTCCAGAATGTGCTAATTATGCTGTGTTGCTAATCATGGCAGACCACAAATTATCCTATGTGAAAGATTAATGGTGTTAGGCATAAATGGAATTTAATAACTTTATGATGATGATTAATTATAGACAAGTCAAAGTTATGCAAAAGGATGAATGGCCCCAGTTCAGGCTGGGGTTTAAGTAGGCTAGTTCAGAGTCCCAGACTGTCATACTGGAAAATAAGGGTCAGAGCAAGGAAGGGTGCTTTTAGTTTAGAAGATTTATATCGAGAGCCAACTAGAATTTGGTGATTCATCCACACAGATTCTCTCTCTTGAAGGTTTACCAGGTGTAGAGAAAGTGCTGTGCCCAGAACTGAGTGAGGTTTGTGTGGAAAAGTTTGCAGATGGAGTTTCTACGAAGCAGAATGCTACTAAAATGAGAGCTCCATCAGTCCAGGGCAAGACAAACATGCTTGTGAGTCTCCTCTCAGTGAACAAAGGGCCCAACAGGGTGGAGAGAGAAGACTATGTCGTGTAAAGAATTGTTTAAGAGAATTTTAAAAAAAAAAAAAGGATGTGATTGAAGAGGCTTCCCTGGGAAATTACTTCATATTTCTATAAGATGGGTTTAGGTGACATTAGACATACCTGGAAATTGGAGTCCTGGAAATAGTAATATCCTCCAAATGACTAGGTAGATGATAGCATTTAATAAAAAATATGGAGCTATCTAGCAATATAGTTAATAAAAAAGAACAAAAGAAGTTCCTGATAAAAATTGCTACTTGTCTTGAATACTGCTAGGAAAAACAGTTAGAGATCAATGGGGGATGAGTTGAAATGTTAATAAATCCAGAGAGAAATATTTTACACACATACACACACACACACACACACACACACACACACACACACACACACACACTTTACCCAAGAGACATTTACCAAAGTCCACTGCATCCCAAAAAGAGTAGAAAGGACTGCCCCTGATCCTGTAACCAGCCTGAAAGAAATGAATAAATTCAAAAAAGTCACTTTATCTGACTATCAAAACAATGAACTACAACAAATTAATGTTTCCTCAGGAATCTAGGCTGGGAGAACAAAAGCCTAGAAATTATTCTCTTCAGAAAAGATATTCACAACCTTCCAGAGACAAAGACACATGACAGGCAGGCCCACATCTTGACCATGACTGCCTAGATATGCCCATCCCAGGCTTTTTCTATGCCTTTTAACCTTAAAGATGGACTTGGGAGGTAACTGTCTCTCTTTGTTCCTTTTCTCAATGTGGTCATGTTAAGTAATTTTCCCCTGCCATTTCACTATTAATTTTTCATTTTAAATTGGTTTCTTGAGGATGAGTAGCTAAACTTGGTTTCTTGGGGTACCTCTGTTTGCTAACAGAGGAATGAAGCATAGTAGAATATGAGTTTCCCTTCTGAAGAGTCCACAGTCAGTGAGTGAAAGGGTGGAGCTAAGATTTCAAGCACAGTAGAAGTGACATGGGAGAGGTTTGAGCTGGATATCTGGAATCTCAAAGAAGATAACATAATGATTTCCCCTGGATTCAGAGAAAACTTGTCTTAGTCCATTTCCACGACTGTGACAAAATACTTTTGACTGGCTTTACTATAAACAACAGAAATTTATTCCTCACACTTCTGGAGGTTCAAGTACAAGACAGCCACTTATTACTGTATGGTCAGGGCTTGTTCTGTGCTCCATAAAAGGCACCTGTTGTTACCTTCTCACCGGCAAAGAGACAAGATTTCTGAGCTATCTTTTAAAATAGCATCAGTTCCATTTCTGAAGGCTCCACTCCCAAGACAGAAGCATACCCTAAGAGCCTCACCATCACATATGCTGGAGATTATTTTTCAGTCTCTGACTTTAGGAAGAACATATGTCAATCACCATGGTAATGTGGCAGTTGAGTTCATGTCAGAAATACATATCAATAGTAAAAGAAAGGTATTCATGAGAACAAGGGAGTCTTCAAGTATGGGATGAAGTCAGCCTTATGTAATTAACACAAATTCATGTTGCCTTTTCTGAAAGGTAAACTATCAACGACAACAAAGTTTCTCTTTTTATTACCTTTATGTGTGTGTGTGCTCCCTTGCACATGCATGCATATGGAAGTAAAGAACAGTTCGTGGGAGCTGACACTCACCTTCCACCATGGAGGGGATCTCATTTCTGTCATCAAGTTTGGCTTCTCTGACCCAACAAAAGGTTTTAAAGTTCCACCTACCTTAGTTTATCTGAAACTCTTGTGTTTATTTTTTATCTTGTGCATCTTAATCTCTTTCCAGACACACATTTTACCTAATTTCCTAGCATCTTGCTTTAAAAATGTGCATTTGGACATTTCCTCCATTATGTGTTATAGTTCCAACTCCTACAAATTGTTCCTTTACTGCCACATGCACCTGAGTCGCTGAAGTATTCCTAGAAAGACCCAGAGGTGGAGGGGTTGGTTTGTGGGTTCTAGTCATTTAAATAATGTTAATGGTTCATATGTTCTCAACACGGCTTCAGCCTACTGCTCCCATCCTCATATCAACCAGCAGAGCACACACACACATACACACACACACACACACACACACATACACACACACACACACACACACACACACAAGCGCAGGAAAATATATGAAAGTTTTCCATCTAATATTTGGACAGTTTGGTGTTTTCTTGGCAGGATCTGGAACACTAAGTACTGAGCACAGCAATGCTAGGAGAAAGGTAAGTATGCAATTGTACATCAGCTTACCTGAAATAGTTCATGGAGACTTTTCCTATTAGCATAAGGAAAACAGACCCAGACTTTCTAATCCATTGTAAATTTTATGTTACTGCTATTCACATCTCAGCTTACTTTTTGTACAACCCCATGAAAAGCTCTTCATCTCTGAATTACACTAATGTAGGTCATCACCAGAAAAAAGATACAACAGCCACACACACACACACACACACACACACACACACACACACACACGTATGGTAAATCATTACGAAAGGCGTTCTTTACCAAATCCACATGGTATGGTACTTTTTCTTGTACCAGTGAGGAAATGGTGATGCCAAGGATGCTGTTAGTTGCCAGTATCCATAGCTGATAGATTTCAGGGATATCCAGGGTGTAAACCTATTTATCCTCCCCCCAACACCCTCGTTCTCCTGAAAGCTGTATCTCCAGAAGATCTAAGCCAACTCACATGTCTGAATTGTGAGACCAAATGAGTGTCTCCCCCTTTAACTTGTTTGGGCCAAGCTTTTTGTCACAATCATGGAAAACTGACTACCATAATGTTAATTAAACAAAAAAAGTTCTGGTTAGGAACAAGAAGAAGCTGGTCATGTGTGCACCCTATGTGACACTCCCATCAGAAGGCCTGGGCTTGGGTCTAGGGGCCAATTACTCTTTAGCCTATTGTCATACTGAACAAGAAATGGAAACTTTGGATCATAAAGGTCTGGAGGTCCAGGAGGGAATGACCATGAATCAGCATTCAGCAAAAGGATCTGGAGAACACTGACTCTAGAAAGGACTACAGGGTTCATGAGGACCTTACATCCATTTCCTGAATTTGTCCTGAGATGCAGGAGGGTCGAATGAACACAACCCTGGGAGGTAGATGCAGGACTGGTGAAGACAATGTTTCTATCAGCTATGTTCATGTCAGAGTCTTAGCTCTCCTTCCATGAAGATGGAGAACAAAGAATCAGTTGGTGGGTGAGTGCAGCGGTAACAGGAGAGACTTACAAAAAGTGTGGCCTAATAAATTCTAGCTTTGGTAACATTGGGCAACCCTGCATCCAATGGGTTAGCCTGCTGAAGACATGTTTTGAATGCCCCAAGGTGGCATATAAATACAGTTGAAACCTACCTGTTTGTTTGTTTGTTTTTCAGGAAAAGCATCTGTCTTGGGGTTGCTTAAGTAGAGCTCTAGGATGTCTTATCATTTCCCTAACCAGAGCCAAGTTGTATGGATTAGAAAGGATTAGCATTGAGCAAAGAGTCCTTGGCTTTAAATGATGAAAAATATTTGCCTAGAGTATTTTAGAGACAAAATTTAGTTCCTAATAA
Source organism: Onychomys torridus (assembly GCF_903995425.1). Classification (NCBI taxonomy): domain Eukaryota; kingdom Metazoa; phylum Chordata; class Mammalia; order Rodentia; family Cricetidae; genus Onychomys; species Onychomys torridus. The sequence continues at coordinate 104,310,179 of NC_050449.1, forward strand.
GTACATTGTATTTCTGTACTTCTCAATGCATAGGACATCCTGTCATGGCTAATAGCAATCACTCATCTATCTCTCCCTCCCTCCCTCCCTCCAACAAGTATTTACTAGATATTTACATTTTTCCAAGTGCTCTTTTGGAGGATAGTAATGGGGATTTGAAAAGTAACATTTGAAAAATTCTTGTCTTTATGATCTGCACATCCTAACAAGAAGAATTAAAAGGGAATAATCTGGAGTCAGGTGTGTTCAGCCTTTTGACATTGCTACAGGACACTTTTGTCTACACAGTTTCTGCTTGAGAAGTGCTAAATGGAGTTTTACAAAATTGCAAAAACAAAACATCAATGTTTTAACTAAGTTCATGATTTTGTGTTGGGCTGGATTCACAGCTGTCCTTGGCTGAAGGTGGCTGCATGTGGCCTGGAGCCACAGGTTGGACCCACCTGATGGTGTGTTGTAAGAATAATACAAGAAATAAAACTATTACTTGAAAAAAAAGCAAAGATGTACAACCATTGTTTAGGTCACTGGCCTCTTGATACATCCACTTCCTTCTGAATTAGAAAAATGACAGAGCTAATGGAGGCCAAGATCTAACCATTTCTGTGACCTGAACAATGGCATCATTTCCAAGCCTGCCGACCCTCACTGCCCTCACTAATTCTCAGATAAAGATTGTGACCTGAAGGGGCTCAGAGGTCCTTGGGCAAAGGATGGTTAAATTGAGAATTAAACGTCCATCTCCTTGCTTTCTATCATAGAAAAAAGAAAACTGTCTACTGACTAAAGGAAATTAGAAAAAAGCTCTAACAGAAACAGCAGAAACAAAAACTATGCTCAATTTACCACTGGGCTCACTTGTCTTAGTGGAATGCCTGGATATCTTTTTAGAAAAAAGGATAAAACAAGGGTTCACTGAATGCATGAGAATGCCCCAGTGACCTCGAGAAGCCATGCTGACCACTTATGTCTGAGAATCATCTCCCAACTGGTCATTCAGCTTTGTTTTTACTCTTTGTCTGTACAGCATCAAGGTGAACTTTTTGTAAGAGAAATCCAATGAATTGTTTTTCAGCAATCGTGCTCAGAAGCTGATCTTAAACTCCTACCACAACTTCCCTTCCACTGGGTCCTTTATTCTGCTCTCTCTCTTCTCACTAACATGATGCTCCCATGGGCTTCCTTGCTACTTCTGGGGTGTGCCGCACATAACCCCTTCCCAGATTATTTAACTGGTTAAGTCCTTCATGCCATTTAGCACTTGACTTAGATGGAACTTTCTCAAAGAGCTTTCCACCAATCCAAGAATCTTAGGCATCAAGCCTGCTTATCAACATACTTTCTTCTGTTTCCACAGCAGGACTGGTCACTGTCCACAAATAACATGTCTTTTTGTTTAAAGTGTGTAGACTTTCTGTCCAATTATATCAATGTAAGATGTGTGAAGCCAAATGCCCCATTTGTTCCCTTCTGCTGTAGCTTCAGCCCCTGAGTAAGTGACCCTCCCTTATACAAGAGCTCATCATACACATTGGATGAACAACAGGCCAAAATTGGGCCCTATAGAGACAGAGTTCTCTTGAGTTCCAAGAAGTTAACTTGAAGTTAGTGGAGAAAATTGCCTTGTTCCACTTGATGTGTGTGTAGCCTTGGGCTGAGAGCTCAGCCTTATTTTACCTGTTTCCCCAAAGAAGCTCTTTGATTGAAGGGTGCGAGCTTCAATTGATTTAGAATATTACTGAAGTAATAGTGTCTATAGATAACACTGAAAAGAATTGTGTGCCTTTCACATGTGATTCCTATTCACTGCCTGTCCTACTCTAAAGTCCCTGGCAGAACAGTCTGATAGATAGAGAAAATGTTAGGTTTTGACCAAAGAAAGTAGCTAGATGGCCACAAAAAGGATTATTTCCCTAGGAGAGGGGTGTGGCAGGTATTGATTCCTGTAAGTTCTTTATGGATCTGCACAGGTCTATCTTGTGAAGCATAAAAGAATATGCAATGACAGAATTCTATAAAGCAGTGCAAGGGTCTGCAATCCTCCCACCCATTGCTTAGAAAACAAAATCCTAGGTGGATTTCAGCCATGTGGATACCAGCCTTGGAGCATTCTACACATTCACCGCCAAGATGTCCCATGTGTGCCTAATGAGCGGAATTTAATCAAGTGTGCCCGTATGGCATGAAGACACATATTGGGTAATGGTTAGTAAATGGAGGAAAGGGATAGAGGTTGAACACATGCATACAAGATTCTTCATTGATAATGAAATCTGCATGTCCACTGGTGAATTCTTTTGAGGATGCATGGTCAATTACAACCACTGCTGTCCATTATCCACTGACTATACATAGACTATACTTCTAAGCAGCTGAAATGAGTTTTGTGCAAGGGCCAAGGGTGAAACAGCCTTATGGAGGCACAAAGGTCAGGCTTTTGTGTGTGGTGAGAATTATGTTTAGGGGCACTGCCATTGTCTCTGAGGCCTGTCTTGTTCTGGCCTTTGGCTCTTATGGCAGTTTATGCTTTTCTCCCGTCCTCATTGGTCAGGAACTGACCCAGATCTCCAGCATCACACGGGCTCCTCTCAGAAGGGATGTTCCATATATGGGGCTCATAGCCTTCCCTTAGAGTTCAGCCAGAACCCACTTGTCTGCCCAGCCTTCCAGGCTAATGCCTCCCTCAATGATACTCACTGATGTTTTTTGTTTGTTTGCATGTGTCTCTGTGTGTGGTGTCCTTTTGTATGTGTGTCCACATGTGTGCTCATGAGTGCATACAGAAGCGAGTGGCAGGCATATGGAGGGCTGAGACAGACATTTCTTAATTTCTCTTCACCATTCAGTGGGGCAAGGTTTCTCCCTAAATCTAATATGCCAAGGCCTCTCACTGAACACAATATAGTTAGTCTGACTGGTGAGCTTGGTCTCAGGGTCCCTTGTTTCTACTTTCTCTGGAATTATATGGGGAAAGGGAACTCCCTACCTACTTGATGTTTATGTGGGTGCTGGGGACTCTAAATCTGGTGCTCACACACACACAGTAAGCACTTTACCCACTGAACCATCTCCGTACAAGCATTATGGCATGAGTGCACCCCAACAGGTGTGCACACACACATACACACACACACACACACACACACACACACACACACACACATACACACTAATAAACATTAAACTCAAAAATAAAGGTCTGTGTTTGAATTAAAATTTGAACCTGCAATCATGATTGGAATAGCCTGTGAACACATACAGGGTTGCACAGCTCACTCTGAGCATATTATAGGCTGCTCAGTATGCTGACTGCAGAAGGAGCTCCTGATGACCCCAATTTACTGCTATTCTGGCTGATCGCTTGACATTTGCAAGAAGAGTGTTAATTAACCCTCCTCTATTGGAGACTTTCACAGGGTCTGCACATTCTCCACATTGCCTCTGTGAGGTGGCATGCTGGTGCTAGCTGATGCTGAGATGGCTGTCTAACTAGGAAGCAGACTGTGGGCCTGTGCTCCCGTGTTGAGGAACATTCAGGTGAGAATGAATGCAGTTTGGAAGTATGTGACAGGAGCATCAAGACACACCTCCCTCAAACGGAATTGGCAGTTACAAAGCAATGAGCAGAAAAATGCATCATTGGGAAACCTCTTAGTCCAAGGCATCACTGTGATTCAGTGTGCATACAGGGAAGATTTCTCAATAGTTCTGATGTTCTTGGAAATTACACACAGTAATGTGTGTGTACGTTGTATTGAGGTTTTTTTTTTTGTGTGTGTATATATACCTTGTGTTGTGCTTTTTGTATGTATGCATAGTGATATTTTTACACATGCTCATATAACCTTGTGAAATGGAATACAGGCAAAATATTCAGAAGATACAATCAATTTCTACGTTCTCCCCCTTTATCAACTATAAGAACTATTTACATACTTACATAAATAAGAGTAATTATCCAGGACTCATGAAGTCTCGTTTAATCCTACATGTTGAGAACTACATCAGGGTCATCGTGAATATTGACACAAAAGGGTAAATAGTCATCCAGTTGGCTCAGTAAGTACAGGCACCTTGTGCCGAGTCTGACAGTCTCTGTTGGATCCCTGGGACCCACATGGTGGACAGAGAGAACATATTACTAGGTTCAAATAAACATGCCAACCTGGTGGGAGTATTGTGAATTTCTACAATGATTCTTATTTTATAATACGTTTATATTTACAGAAATATTTGCTAAATGATGAGTCTCATGGATGGAATATTTAGTTTCCTGCATTATTAACCTGTGTGTTATGCAATCCATAATACCATAGACCACTTTCCAATTTATTTGGATATTCTATAACTTCTTCATTAGTATTTTACACTCTATTGAACTCAAATCCTGCATGTATTTTTAAGAGTCATTCCTGTTCTTCATGTTGTATTTTTATTGAAATTTCATCATTAATATTAATGTCTAATTTCAATCTTCCCTTGATGTCACATAAGATAACAACTGAAGGCTAACTTGATGGCTCAGTGGGTAAAAAGTGTCTGCCACTAAACCTGATAACCTGAGTTCAATCTCAGAGACCCCTGTTGGAGAGAGAGAACTGACTCTCAAGTTGTTGACCTTTGACCTCTATTTACATGCCATAGTGCAAACACACACTAATGTAATTAAAATTTTAAATAAAGAAAACAATACACTAATATTGCTCCTATGGCTTTGCTATACTGTATGCCTATGAGTTCTAAGATATTTTAATTGATTTTCTACACAGATTATCTTTGAATGTACAGCTTCATTAATTCCTTCTCCAATCTGAATACCTGCTCTTGTATTTTATTGTATTAGTTAAGGCTACCAGTTTGGAGTTAAGGGAATGGTACTTGGTATGTGGTAGAAAGAAAATCCAACAGTTGTATGAATAAAGCTCAGTCTTGGGTGCTCATGGATCTCCTCCACCTCAACAAGTTCCCCACAGAAGCATTACCTCCCACCTCATAAGATAGGAAGAGTGCTGAGAGCCATCATGGGAGAAATAACTTTTCTCTAAGAGGCATAGCACCCTGTTGAAGCCTTTTCCTCAGAGAGCAAAATTTTATGATGGAGAATGTTCTATTATCCTCGTTTTACATCTGGTATACTTACTCAGCCATTACTCTTCCACTTCCCCATAAGGCAACTGTCTCAGATCTTCACCTTTGGAGCAAGGAAAGGATTCCAAAGGAAAACATCAGAGACCTGTGGGAGCTTTCTGAGACTGAAGTCCTCAGAAGTTTCTAAGTACTAAGACATTGGGTGATACTCAGCTTCCAGAAGGCAACACTTACCAGTTACTGTTTAACAGTCCCTGATAGTTTATAGTTCTAGCAAATTTTTTGGTTTTTTGAGACAGGATTTCTCTGTGTAACTTTGGAGCCTGTCCTGGAACTCTCTCTGTAGCCCAGGCTGGCCTCAAACTTATAGAGATCTGCCTGCTTCTGCCTCCCGAGTGCTGGGATTAAAGGTGTGTGCGCCACCGCTGCCACTGCCCGCCAAATTCTAGTACTTTAAGCAGATGTATGCCTTACTGATGTCAGAGCAGCAGTTGATTTCCATGAGATTTTAGTTCTCCCAGGAGACAAGAAAAATCATCAGCTTTGAGTTAGTTCACATTGAGTTGAAAGGCAAAGTTCTCAGATTATCTTCCTATTACGTGGGCAGGTGAGTAAATACACCAGTCTTTATATTCTGGAACTTAATGTAGAAATCTCATGCTGGTTCAGAGACCTGCTCCACTTAAGCACTGAGCTCTCCGCTAGACACAATCTAGTACACACTCTGAAGTAGTCACCAAGGGAAGGCTTGTGGCTCCTCATTTTAAGGGCAGGCTAGTTCTTTGCCTATGTTGGAACTGACACCTCCCATGCTTCTGAGAGGCACACTCATTCTCCCTTCCTAAGGACTTGACCCTATGGTTGAAAATCTCACTTTACCTTGCTGGTCTTCAATTATGAAAAGAACCCCCCCCCCCATTACCAAGCTAAATTGTTTCTCTCTGTAACTCGGTTGTCCTAATTCTGAACAGAGGTGATGTCCCTACCAGAGTCTTCTGTGGCTTCTGTGTCACATCTCATGACTGATCACCTCTGCTGACACCCCTCACTGCTCCCCATGTGATGACCTGATTTCTATTCTAGACGATCTTCTTTGGGTGGCTTCTCTTTTTTTTCAGTGTCCCATATTTGATGTAGCATCCAGGATTAAATGCAGTCAAGAATTCCAAGGGCTTGTGGGTTGGATTTATGTGTCCCCAGGGATAGTGTGTTTGGGACACTTATTGCTAGTCATGACTGAAGAACAATATAATAACTGGACACTTACAGTCCATGTAGCTGAAACACAGATCCATCAACTTGCTTTGGGATGACCTTGAACACTTTATTTATTTTTTTTAGTTATTTTATGACTTTCATAATTATAATCTTTCTCTTACTGATTTTGGCATGTATGGGGTAAAAATCTTTATGGAATGATAACTTAGCCTGGAAATGTTTTGGTGACTTTTTTTTCTTTACAGAGAGGCATATTTGTTACTGTCTTTTCAAATTCAATTTTATAAACTAATTTAATAAAACAGTTATTTTTCTAGGACAACTGGGCTAAAAATATTCTCCAGTCCATCGCTTCTCAAGTCTTTGAGCTTAATGAGTCCAGACAGGTAGAATAAAGAAAACAAAAGCATTGTGCTCATCATCTTTTGAAATCTGCTCCTGGTCCCTAACCTTTCTTGGACTGAACACCTGCCACCTGGTGGTTCATACAGAAACTCTCAGGACCACATTGCCCCCTAAGAATCCAATTGTGGGACTTACAAAGGCTCAAATATACCTTATTAAAGTACTGTCCATCCTTCCTGTATCCATTCATTAATTCATTCATCTATCCAATCATCAAATACACAGTAAGTTCACACCCCCATAAACAGACAGGTACTTGGTGATGTGGGATGGGGATGAAGGCACCATGTTTAAAACATCTTCATGGTCAGTTCATTCACTAATGGACATAATTTTGGAACTTACACAAAATTTTAAGCCATATTAAATCATTGCTATGTTTAGTATTTTAGTCATAGAGTTTTTGGCTTGCACTCTTCCTTCAAATCCACCACCCATAATCTGCTCAGAACCTTCCAAGCCATTCCCATTCTGGGCTTAGAGCTTTGACAACTTGACCTCCCCTCTTTTCCCTGCACTGGAATTTTTTTCTCTGACAATATTGCTAATGTTTCATTTTAGTAAATTATGGGATTTTATTATAAGAGCTATAAAAGGGCTATAAACTTCTTTCAAATGGTGCCATTACATAGTTGTCATTTTAAGTTCCTCACTTACACTAAGGTGTCTTCTGAAATGCTTGATTGTGTAACCACAACCCACACTTGAATATGCAGAAATGTGTGGTGATATTGTGTTCCCCAATATATTGTGAACACTAATAAAATTATCTGGGGTCAGAGAACAGAACAGCCATTAGATATAGAGGCCAGAAAATAGTGGCACACACACCTTTAATCCTAGCATTCCGAAGGCAGAGATTCGTCTGGATCTCTGTGAGTTCAAAGCCACTGGGAACAGCCAGGCATGGTGACATATGTCTTTAATCCCAGGAACTGATGGCAAGAAGCAGAAAGGTATATAAGGTGTGAGAACCGGGAACTAGAGTCTTGTTAAGTTTCTAGGTTTTGAGCAGTAGTTCAGCTGAGATCCATTCAGATGAGGACACAGAGGCTTACAGTTTGAGGAAACAAGATCAGCTGAGGAACTGGTGAGGTGAGGTGGCTGTGGCTTGTCTGTCTCTCTGATCTTTCAGCATTCACCCCAATAACTGGCATCAAGTTTGTTTTTATTAACAAGACCTTCTAAGAATTTGAGTTACATAAATGTTTTTGCTAAAACATCCAGGACTAAGGAATTCCTATACAAAATCAAGTTCAGAAGATCTGTTCTCACTAACTTTTATGTGACATTTGTCATTTTCCCAATTATGGATTTAGCTGCAACCCCTGATGGAGTTAGCAGTATCTACTACCTGGTCACCAACAGAAATGACAGATTTTTTTTATCCCTATTGCAGTTTTTTTTTGAGAATATCTCAAAATACTGCTTATGTTCATCTCTTCCTAACTACTATTTATTAGAACTGGCATCAATCTTTATTATGTTATGTATCAACAAAAAGACAAATACATTACTAACTTCTTACATGTATTTCTCTACTGCTGAATATTTTTATTTCAATCAAACTGCTTTTTTGTAAGCTTACATATCTTATTTAATATATGTAAAAACTTTATTCTAGAACATAGTATGTAGAATTAATTAGGATAAAGAATTGCTTTATGGTATAAAAATGAAGTGCATCTCGCTCTGTTATCTTTATAAAAATTTAACAAGAAAGCAAAGGATGGACATCTTCCCTTTCTTATATTTTTAAAGACATTATTATCACCATTGTTATTATTCATATGTGTGTTTCTGTGTGTGCCACATGTATGCAGGCTCCTGAAAGAGACCAGAAAAGGGCATCAAATCCTCTGGAACCAAATATATAGGTGGTTGTGCTCTGCCTGATGGGTGCTGAGACTGGAACTCAGGTCTTCTGGAAGAGCAGCAAGTGTTATAACCTGCGGAGTGTCTCTCCAGCATATCTTTTATATATTTTTAACACCTAGTGTTTCCTCTTTTTTGAGATGTCCTGAATATTCATTTATTCATTGTCCTCCAAAGAAAAAGAATGAGTTTGATCTCAGTGGTATGCTAACAGCATACTGACTATCTGTGGATCTCTGTTTTAGGGGCTGATTTTTCTCTGGGCATGTGTTCCCACTGTTTGATGAAGTAAAAGATATTGTCACCATTTGAATTGGTTTTAAATCACAGACACACATACACACATATACATGTTTTAGAGTTAGGCTAATATATTTTTTAAAGCTGAACATAAAAACATATTTCAAGAAATTAGAATGAATTACAGTTTCAGTCAACATGGAAGTTATTTTTCTTCAAATTAAAAAAATTTTTTTTTACTACACCAGTGCTCAGAGCTCAGAGGCTGTTGTGTAGTGACCATCAAGAGAATGTGCCATCCACAGTGAGTCGAATTCCCAGAGCCTCCACACAGTCTGACCTGTAGAAGACCAAGTAGAAACAGAAACAGACCAATACATAGCAAAGTTACTGAAAAGATAAAATTTTAACCAATCTAGACATAAAAAGTGAGCATTAATTGTTGCATATGTTATGGTAGAAGAAAGCGACATATTAATTATTGCACATGTTATTATATAAGAAAGTGACATTGAATATGGTTAGCATTAGAGGGTCTGCCCTGTGGGATGCTGCAGAACTCTATCTAAGCATTGGAGGCAGGAAGGGGGAAGAGGAGAATGTTTAGGGAATACTTGCATGAATAATGAAGGGATTCCCTGCTAGTACCAAAATGGTTTGGGAACATCCCTGGGGCTTGCTGGTACTGGGGTGTTTGGGGAGTCAGAGTTGCTGTAACAGAATGAAAATTTAGAATTTGAGTGATGGGGGAAGTCAAGCATAAAGAAATTCACATTTTTGTCTCCTGTGCCAATGCAATCAAGATTATGTCCTACTTTCTCTTCTATCAGGTTCAGTGTAACTGGGTTTATGCTGAGATCTTTGATTCACTAAGACTCACAGATATGGGTCTGTTTGCATTCTTCTACATGCCGACAACCACTGGAATAGCACTATTTGTTGAAAATACTTTCCTTTTTCCATTGTATAATTTTGCCTGTCCATAGATGTGTGGATTTACGTGTGGGTCTTCAATTTGATTCCATTGATCCACTGGTCTTTTTTTATGCCAATATCATGCGATTTTTACTACTATAGCTCTGTAGTAAAGCTTGAGATCAGGGATGGTGATAACTCTGGAGGTTCTTTTATTATACAGGATTGTTTTAGTTATTCTGGGTTTTCTGTTTTTCCATATGAAGCTGAGTATTGTTCTTTAAGGGTCTGTAAAGAATTGTTTTGGAATTTTAATGAGGACTGCATTGAATCTGCAGATTGCTTTTGGTAAGATGGCCATTTTTACTATGCTTATCCTATTGATCCATGAGCATGGAAGATCTTTCCTTCTTATGATATCTTCTTCAATTTCTTTCTTCAAAGATTTGAAATTGTTGTCATAAAGGTCTTTCACTTGCTTGGTTATAGTTACATCAAGATTTTATATAATGTGAGGCTATTGTAAGGGGTATTGATTTTCTGATTTCTTTCTCAGCTTATTTATCATTTGTGTATAGGAGGGCTACTGATATTTTTAGTTAATCTTGTATCCAGCCACTTGACTGAAAGTGTTTATCAGCTGTAGGAGTTTCCTGATAGTGTTTTTGGGTTATCTTATGTATACTATCATATCATCTGTCAATAATGATAGTTTACTTTTTCCTTTCCAAATTGTATCCCCTTGATCTCCTTCATTTGTCTTATTGCTCTAGCTAGAACTTCAAGTACTATATTGAATAGATATGGAGAGAGTGGATAACTTTGCCTTGTTCTTGATTTTAGTGGAATTGCTTTGAGTTTCTCTCCATTTAATTTGATGTTGGCAATTAGCTTGCTGTATATTGCTTTTATATGTTTAGGTATGTCCGTTGTATCCCCAATCTCTCCAAGACTTTTATCATGACGATGTGTTGGATTTTGTCAAAGGCTTTTCAGCATCTAACAAGATGATCTTTTTTTTTCTTTCAGTTTGTTTATATGGTGGATTACATTGACAGATTTTTGTATGTTGAACTATCCCTACATCTCTGGGATGAGGCCTGCTTAGTCATGGTGGATGATCTTTTAGATGTGTTCTTGAATTTGGTCTGCCAATATTTTATTAAGTATTTTTTTCATCAATGTTCGTGAGTGAAACTAGTCTGTAATTCTCTTATTTTGTTTAGTCTTTGTGTGGCTTGAGTATCAGGGTAACTATGGCCTCATAAAAAGAATTTGGCAATGTTCCTTCTGTTTCTATTTTGTGGAATAATTTTAGGACCATTGTTATTAGCTCTTCTTTGAAAGTCTTGTAGAATTCTGCTAGACTGTCTGGCCCTTACCTTTTGTTGTTGTTGTTATTAGGAGACTTGATGACTGCTTCTGTTTACTTATAGGTTATAGGTCTATTTAATTTGTGTAGCTTGATCCTCTTGTGAGACACCTAACAGTGGGAACAGGGGCTGTCTCTGACTCTTTTACTGGCTTTAGGGACCCAACTCCTCATACTGGATCACCTTGCCAAATCTTAATACATGGGAAAGTGCTTAGTCTTACTGCAACTTGATATGCCCTGTTTTGTTGATATTCAAGGGAGACCTGCCCTTTCCTAAAGAGAAATGGAGGGGGATTGGATTGGGGGGATTGGGAATATGGGGGTGGAGTTGAGGGAGGAACTAGGAGAAGAGGAGGGAGGGGAAACTGCAGCCAGGATGTAAAATCAATAAATCTATTTTAAAAAAATCTCACATTTTTGATGACACTAGCATTTCACCTAAACATATTTTGTTTTAAGTTAGTATTTATTGCTATTTTTGAAGACACCTCACTCTGCTCACTCTGCACAGCCAATTCTTGATTTCGATATTCAGTTAAGAACTCTATTGTTAGAGATGCCAAACACAGTGACTTTAACAAAATCATTTATGTTTGTTAAATAACTAAATATAGCCTCAGAGGTGCCGAAATGTGTCTGTGTCACATTAAGGAAAGAAATCGCAGCACTTCCCCTTGGATTCGTTTGGCCAAGAATGAGCCCAAGTTGTAATTTTCCTCTTCTCTCCATCGTCCATCTGCCTGTAGTTTGCAGTTTCTGGCTTGTCTGTAGTCTGTCTAGTGTGTCTTCTTATAACTGCTGGTGTCTGACTGTCTGTCCCTGACAGTGGGCTTTTGCTGTCTTTTATTGGACAGCACAGGGAGCACTACATTGGGAAAGAATAGGGTATACTTTACAGAAGTCTTTAACAGTTTTACATGCTTACTATGCAGGAAATCCTGAATTTGATCTCCAACACTACATAAACCAAGTATACAGAAAGCGTCAAACACTGTTGGGTGTGGATGTTTAACAACACTCCCATTTGTCCCCCTTAATAAAACTCAGAGCTATATTCAGGCACTGACAACATATTGTAAACTGTACATATTTGAAGTATAGAATATTAAGTTTTGAAGATGAATGCAGTCATGAAGCCACCATCCTCCAAAGTATCCTCATGTCCTTTGCAATCTTGTTCTCCTGAGTTTGCTGCCATGTCTTCAAGCTAACACAGATCCCTTTTCTGTCACTGTATATCAGATTGAATTTTCTAGAATTTTCATAAATGTAACGATTCAACATTTTGACTTTTTTTGTCTTAACTCAAAATTATTTCTGTGTTCATGCAAGTAGTTATAAACACTAAAAATCCTTTCAATGTTTTGTGCATGTGTGTGTAGGCTTGAGTGTGCTGCTGCATGTGTGTATGTAGTTATGCACGACTGTGTGCAGGTTCATGTGGAATCTAGAACAGCTTGGGTGTTGTTCCTCAGATGCTGTCCAGCCTTATGTGATGGTTGGCTTTACCTGTCAACCTGACACAAACTGGAGTCACCTGTAAGGGAGTTTCAGTGAAGAATCGTATGGGTTGTGTTGGTCTGTGAGGGTGTGTTTGTGAAATATTTTCTTACCTTGAGTTAACTGAGCTGGAAAGAGCCACCTTGAATGTGGGTGGCACCATTTCACGGGCAGGGACCAGACGTGTGGAAAGTGAGAGTGAGCTGAGCACAGGTCTGTAACTCATTGTCTCTGCTCTTGACCGTGGATATAATGTGACTAGGTGCCTCAGGTCCTGTCACTTGTCTACCCTGCTGTGATGACTGTGACCAGAACTGGATGTCAAGCAATGCCCTTTCTCCCCTAAGTTACCTTTGTCAGGGTGTGTTACCACAGCAACAGAAAATGAAACTGACCTCTTAGTACCTCCACATTTTCACCAACACTTGACGTCCTTAGTTTCTATCATTCTAACTGGTGTGCAGTAATCATCACTTTAGATTTTAATTCTCATTTTCCTGTTGAGTGGTGTTTACTATGTTTTCATGTGATTTTTGTTATCTATGAATTCTTTCAAGAACTTTTGCTTTTATATTTTATTGAGACAAGGTTTTGATTTGTAGTTGAGTCTGTCTTTGAACTCACTCTGTAACCCAGGATGGCTTTGAACTCATTACTTTCCTATTTCAAATTCCTCAAGACTGGGATGATAGATACTTATTATCATGCATGGCTTCATTTGGTCAATTTTCAATTGGTATCTAGTTTCATTTTTCCTATTTTTGTGTTTTGAGAGCTTTTTACAGCTTATGGCTATGAGTCACTAGTTTCGTAACCCACAGGTTTTTTTGTTTTGTTTGTTTGTTTGTTTGTTTGTTTTTTTCTACTCTGAGGTGCATTTTTTCACTTTCTCTCAATCCTTGCAAGTATTTTGCTGTGTGTAGTGCTCTCCTCTTTGGGCTTGTCCTTGTGAAGGTAGACTCTCACTCAAGTTCAGGGGTCCGTCTTGGTTCCACTTCTGCACCATAGTCAGGAAATTCTCTTGAAGTGCCAGAGTGGAAAATGTTGGGGCTCAGGACAATTGTCCATGTCTCAAGAATTTCCTGTTGCTTCCCTGGTGCCCAGTGTCTTAAAAATGGTTGCTTTCATTTGTTTTACTAATATTTTCCTTCTTTCAGAATAAAGGGTAAATCTTCCTCCCATTTTTTTACAATGCCCTTGAGAAGAGGTCTCAAAAATGGCTAATGGTTCTCAGGGATCATAGGGGTTGGCTTTTCAACCTCAGAGATGATGTGGTTTGGTTGCCTTTTTACCTCAGGGATGATGGAGAGGTGTCTTTTCACCTCAAGGATGATGGGGTTATCTTTATCCCTTAGGGATTATGGGGGTTGTCTTTTCACCTCAGGAATGATGGGGTTTTCTTTTCCCCTTAGGGATGATGGAGGTTGTCTTTTTACCTCAAGAATGATAGGGTTGTCTTTTCCTCTCAGGGATGATGGGATTGTCTTTTCACCTCAGGGATGATGGGGGCTGTCGTTTCCCTTCAGGGATGATGGGGGTTATTTTTATCCCTTAGGGATTATGTGTCTTTTCACCTCAGGAATGATGGGGTTTTCTTTTCCCCTCAGAGATGAAGGGGGTTTTCTTTTCCCCTAGGGGTGATGGGCTTATCTTTTCACCTCAGGGGTGATGGGGGTTGTCTTTTCACTTCAGGGGTGATGGGGTTGTCTTTTCACCTCAGGGATGATGGGGGGTGTCTTTTCACCTTAATCTGTACTGTTTCTCTTTCTGGCCCAGCTGAAGCTCCATTCTTACCCAATAATGCAGCTTATTTAAGAACCTACTAATCTGAAAGATTGTCATAACTGGTAGTAGAAAATGAAAAGTGATTCCCTTTTGCAAGGCACAACAGTGTTACCTGGAGACAAGATGGCAGTCTCCTGGGCAACAAGAACCATGGATCGGGTGCAATATGATACTTTTGCAGAGGAAGCTGTGCTCTGCTGTGGGCTCTGAGGCTTCATGACCCAATTAATTTCACAGGGTTCTGGAAATTTCTATCTATGGAAAATGAGAAACCACAGAAAACAAACACAGCATGCACAGGAACAAAACCCAGGAGTCTCCTGTCTTTTATTTTTAATTTTAATCTTCTGAGACAGGTCTCATGTAGGCCAGAATGGCTTCAGACTCATGGTAGCTGAGGATGACTTTGAATTTCTCATTTTCCTGCCTCCATCTCCCTAGTTCTGGGATTATAGTCATGCATCACAATAACAAGAAAATGCCAGAATCAGATTGGCTCATGTCTGGAGGATGTCAAACTCTCTAAAAGACAAGCATTAAATTAAAAATAAAGACTACTTACCTTCCTATAAATTCTATCAATTAATAGAAACTCAAATGATTATAGAGACATTCTTGGATTGATAAAAGAGAATATATCATCTATAATAATATAAACCTATTATAGTGATAAAAATACTATGATCACATTGAATGTAGTTTAGTAGAAGTAAAGGACATAATAATTTCATAGAATTGTCATAATTTGAGGGAACAGATTATGAATTTGGATTATTAAGCCATAAGAAGTATCAGATGATGGAAAATACAAGAAACACATAGTGATAATAAGAAAAAGGTATATACATGAAAGAAGGGCTAAGGTGTTCCATTGTCATGCAGCCAGAGTTCAACTAATGTGTGGTGATATTTCATTTGTATGTTAATAAATAAGTTTGCCTGGAGATCAGAGGAACTAGCAAGCCATTTTAAGAAAACCCAAAAGTCAGGCAGTGGTAGCACTCACCCTTAATCCTATCACTTGGCAGGTAGGAGCTCTGTGTGCTCAAGACCACACTAGGGAACAGAGCCAAGTGTAGTGACACACGCCTTTAATCCCAGTACCAATCATAGAGACCTGGAGGTCTGTATAGATAGGCAGTGACTAGAAAGTGAGGTACCTGGGCTAAGAGCCAAAGAGAGGTCAGAACAGCAAGGCAATAAAAGTCTGGGTAGACAAGAAGTAGCGCACTTTGGAAGCTGCAGTGTGGTGAGGTAAGGTTAGCTGGTGTCTATTCCTATTTCCCTGATCTCTAAGACTTTCACCCCTACATTTGTCTCTGTGTTTTTTTTTAATAAGACTGCTTAGAAATTCATCTACACTGGTAGATAGAGGAATGAAGGGAAAGTAGAGTCATTCAAAGAAATCCTTGAAACCCCCAAGCACGAGAAACAGTACATGTCTTCAGGTTAAGGACAACAGAAAGAAAATCAAGATAAAGCAAAAAGAAACAAAAGGTATTCCAATTCCCATTTAAGTGAAAAAATTCAGACCAATAAAAAACAAAATCTTCCACCAATATTGGAAAATAAAATGATGATCAAAAGCAGATTTGGGGTTGGGGATTTAGCTCAGTGGTAGAGCGTTTGCCTAGCAAGCACAAGGCCCTGGGTTTGGTCCTCAGCTCTGGAAAAAAAAAAGCCGGGAGGTGGTGGCGCACACCTTTATCCCAGCACTCGGGAGGCAGAGGCAGGTGGATCTCTGTGAGTTTGAGGCCAGCCTGGTCTACAGAGCTAGTCCAGGACAGGCTCCAAAGCTGCAGAGAAACCCTGTCTCAAAAAACAAACAAACAAAGTGGATAAGTGGATGACTGTCTAAAAAATTATATTGGATATTGATTCTTGTGCATATTTCTAGCAGAAAAAAAGTATTTTCAGATATTCTGGAGTATCATGGTTTGGATATGTAGTTCTATATCCTGTAAAGTTAACAAGATTTAGTATTAGTTTATGTTCTACTGCTGTGATAAAACAGCCTGACAAAAACATTTTAAAAGACAAGGGCTTATTTCAGCTTATGGAAGTGGGGCCAGGCCACAAAATTTTAAAACCTGACCATAGTGATGTACTTTCTCTAGCAAGTCTCTGCCTTCAACAGGTTCCACAATCTTCCCAAAGAGCACCAGCAACTGAGCACCAAGGGTTTTAACATGTGAGCCTATGGGGGTCATTTCATATTCAAACCACAACAATATATAAATGACTAAAGTAAACTTTTCAGGCCTGCCACTGCATGGTGATGTAAATGAGGAGAGGTCAGCAAGGGATTCATGTGGAAACCCATCCTGCCCAAAGGAAATTCATTGACCATTCAGTTTCCTAAGAACATACAGGATGCCATGGAGAATAGGCAGGTCCCTCTAAGGGAACAGAGCTTTCAGTGAGTTGTTTACAAAGGATAATTCCTTATCAAGACAGAGACAAGGAGACATACAAACTGAGCTTCCAAGGCGATGGATGAATTTCAACACTATCTTTCCTCACCCCTGGGCTCAGGGATCAAGCTTATATAGCATCTGAAAGAACCCCATAAAGTATGCAAAATTAGAAAGGTGCAAATCATTAAGAAAGAATATGCTTGAAAGAATTCATTGCGGAGGAGAAAATAGGAATAGATTTTATGTCAGGTGAGATATTGGTTATTGTGCATATAGCTGTCTTGAATAGTTTAAAAATATCTCAGTTATTTGAAACCTCTACTTCAGAAATATCTGCCCAAACCCTCCCAAGAAAATCTTGAATTACTTGGGAATTGTTTTCAGAAAACCCAAATGACCATTTTCCTTCATCTTTCTAGAATTCTGTAACCATGATTTTGTTCATCTCATTTTTATCTCATCTAAAATTTAAGGACAAGGCCAGGACTTAGCTAAGTGGTCAACTTGTACTTGGCATGAGAGAGGCCCAGGGTACAGTTCAGAGTACAGTGAAGCATAACCAAATTAGTCAATTAACTGATCAACCAATGGGGTGAAAGGATTGGGTAGAGGTTTGGGAGGAAAAGAAGAGAGTATTGTCTTGTTGTAGCTATAAGAACACATGCATGTTTAGTAAAATGAGATTTCAGGTCATCACCTCAATTCCACTGTACTATTCTTATCTTGTTGCTATTTGGAATTTAAAGTAAAAATGAGATTGTGGGGTGATGATGTGCTTCATATAGTGGACTAGGGTGTAATTTGAGCCTATCAACAGTCATTTCAGATAATTTGCTTGTAAAACATTCAATTTAGACTTCCTGAGGCATTGTTATAGAGATAAAGTGGAGGAGCTTCTTCAATTCCCAAACCAGAGTAGAACCAATGTTAGAGTTAAAAATACAAGACTACAGGTGAGCTGGGGGTGAGGTGCACATGCAGTTTGAGAGTGGGGTTTGAGTGGAACATTGGCCAAGTCTCTTTCTGTTACTGTGATAAAAACACTGACTCAAAGCAACTTCAGGAAGGAAGGGTTTATGTGGCTTATAGGTTATAGGCCATTATCAAGGATAGCCAAGGCAGGAGCCTGGGAAAAAGAAACTGAAACAGAGACCATGGAGGAATGATTCCTCCTGGCTTGCTCTCTTTGGCTCATGCTCAGCTAGATTTTCTAGAAAAGGCATCACTTACAGCAGGGTAGGCTTTCCTACATCAATTGACAATCAAGAAAATTACACAAACCAATATGGTGGAGGCAATTCCTCAATTGAAGTTCCCTCTTCCAGATGAATCAAGTTGTACTGAAGTTTCCATCATGCACAAGCTATATATGTGCTTTAGAAAACATGGTAGTGAAGGACTAAAGAGATGGCTGAGTCAGAAAGTGTTTGCTGAGTAAGTATGAGGACCTGACTTCTCTTCCCACCATGCATGTAGAAAGCTAAAACATGGTGGTTAGAAAATGGCCCCCAAAGGAGGTGTGGCCTTGTTGGAGGAAGTGTATCACTGAGGGGGCAGGCCTTGAGGTCTCTTTTGCTCAAACTTCCCTCAGTGTGACAGTTAATTGACTTCCTGTTGCCTGCACTCTCAGTTCCAGCACCACATTCGCCTGCATGTGGCCATGTTCCCCATCACATTGAAAATGCACTAAACCTCTGAAACTGTAAGTGTGCCACCCCAATTGAATGTTTTCTTTATGGGAGTTGCCATGGTCACGGTGTCTCTTCATAGCAATAGAAACCCAAACTAAGAGTGGGGCTTGTAAATCCCAGCACTGGGACTGCAGGGACCCCTGGGGCTCTTGGCAATCCAGGTCCCAGTGAGAGACTATGGCAAGGAATGACACTCAGGATTGACCCCTGGCTTCTTACCTATCCATCCACACATAAGCACACACACTTATGAACACCCTACCCCTGCCCCCAGATATTAATATGTACTCCCTCCACACACACAAAAGAAAATGTGAGGGTATTGAAAGGCACTCTACTTAACACTTAAGTAGATCCATTATTGTTTTATTTTCCATTGCCATGGCCCAATATTAGAGTCTGGGTGGTTTAACAGAAATTCAGGAGCCAGGAAATCCAGGATAAATTTTTGGTAGACTCTGGGCTGACTCATGGGCTCCTACCTACTGGTTCATAGGCTGTCTCTTGAACTTTTCACATGATGGGAAGGATGAAGGAGCTGTATGAGAACTATATTGTTAAGGCACAAATCCCCCTTAAAAGGGGCCCTGCCTTCATGACTCAGTCATTTCAGGAAGGCCCCATCTCCTAACACTACCACAGGGCCTCAGCTGTTTCAGTACATGGATAGTTAGAGAAACATTCAAGTAGTTACATTGTGTGACTTTGTCTGTTTCAAGGTCATTTCTTCTCAGTTAAGTGTGTGCTCCCTGGCTGTATATTAAGGATAGCTGCAAAGATTCATGCTTTTAAACATGGCATTAAACATCCGTAGCTCTCGGTATTTTTTAACCATATTCTCTTCTCATGGTGTCTCCCTTTAACAGATGGTTTTTTGATAACTGTTGGGGATGGACATTAATTGTTATTACTTCTATTATTTTTCTAATTCCGCAGCACCCTGGCAGAAGCTGAACTTTCCCTTTGAAACACTGTTCTGCACAGCTGCCATAAATACTCTTAGACAAGCAGGCAAGGGCACGACAAGCCTGATCATTCCGGGAGGTTTTCTCTGGGTCCACAGCAGTGTTGCTTGGGGTTGGCAAAGGGTGTGGGTTTCCTCCAGAAAGTAGAGGGGCTGTGTGGTAGGTGATCTTGGAGGGAAGAAAATGCAGCTGTTAAGGAACTGGGACCCTCTTGTGTGACTAGCCCTCCTTCTGTCTCTAACCCTTGGGATGGTTTCATGATTTCATGTTCTCCTTGTCAGACAGAGACCTGGAAATCAGCACAGCATTCACCCAGTGCAATCCAGTTTATCATCTTTCTTGAGCAGGATTTGGGAGAGGCTAGATCTGGGCCTTGGAGTCAGAAGTGAGGTGCTTTCCCGTTGTTTCTCCTAGAATGAATGAAACATTTTCTACTCCCAGGAGAAGGGAGAGGCCCCCAGGACCTGAGAAGCTCAGGAAAGAAAGCAGCCTCACTTGCCTCTCCCAGAGGTCAGATCAACAGTGAACACTCACAAAGGGGAGGAGATTCCTCAGTGCTGCTGCCTGTGAAGTGTGCAGGGAATTCTCATGGTTCAGCTTTTGTGAGTATGAGCTTTGACTTAGGATCGTCATGTTCTTGTTGGTAACCCTTTCACTTATGCTTCTGTAAGTCACCTCAATGAACTGGTTCACTGTGCTAGACTTCATCGTAATCACTATGGTGTGTGGTCAGTGCCCTTCCTGGGGTGAATTGCTGTTTGGTCAAGTCTTCCAGGAAAATCACACAACACTAGGCAGCAGTGGGGTCATTAAGCAAACAGTTCTCCAGTGGTCATTCCCATCTATTAAGTAAAGGTACTCAGAACTTTTCCAGTTTTCATTCTCTGTGGCTTTAGTTTGAGTGGTACTTTGCAGCTCAAGATTGGCTAGTGACAGTTGGGTCAGTTATGGAGACCCCTAAATGCCAGAGAAAGAACTCTAGGCTTCTGATGGGAATAACTATCAATATACAAGAAAGTGATAATGTGTGTGCATGCATGCACACACATGTGTACACACACACAGTATACATAAATACAAATGCAAAATCACATACATAGCGCACACACACACACACACACACATATACTCACAGTGCAAACACACACACACACACACACACACACACACACACACACACACAGGGCTGAGCAGCAATAATGGCGTTTTAACATCATAGGGTATCATAGGCATAGAACCTGGATTTAGGTAGGCCTTGATCTAACATGAGCACTTTGCCTTATAACAGCAGCTTCAAGAATTCCGGCTCCTCGTGGCTACATAACTTGAATGGCCCTTGCTTTGTACTAAATTTTTTGAAATGATCTTCACGTTTTCACATCTGTAATTTTAACTTGGCACAGTGGCATTGTAAACGTGGTGTGGGCAAGCTACCTTCTTCCTGCTTTAGAAAGGGACGTGGAAGGTAGTGACTGGGGAGTTCTTTTCAAAAACCAAGTGAAGAATAAATCAATGCAGACAGGTTCTGGACAAATCCTTATGGCTTTTTTTTTTCAATCCTGCAGCAGACAATAGAAAGAGTCTCCATTTGACAATCTTGCACCTCATTCCAAGCATTCACAAACAGATGTCTTATTTTACTGTTTCCATGACAACACCTGACATTTCACGTATGTTTTTCAAGGAAGGAAAGGTGAAAATTACTCTTGGTGTTAAATTGAATATTTCTCCTTCTCCTCACCTACTTTATTCACAGACACTTAGGAGACAGGGCAATTTCACATTCCTTTCAGAAGTTCAATGCTATTTTCCTACTTTAGATGTAGATTAAATGACTCCAACTGCAATTGCTTTTGTTAAATCCACTGTGTTTGTAGCGAAACCGGGTCTCCTAAAGCTGTTTTACAAGCAGCAGTTGTTACAACAGCAATGCTTCACAATAACGTGCTCTTTCTGTAATTGTTACACTGGAGTCTGTGAAGAGCTGAGAATCACATTGCTGATGTGGGCATGACCATGTTGCAGCAACTGTTTTGCTTTACAGTTTCTCTTTGATTGCAACTACTAATCAGCAATGAAATGAAGGAAATACATGTTTGAAAAGAACAAGCCGTCAAATATGTGTGGGATATGAGTGGATGTGGGTTGTATGTACCTGTGGGTATTGTATGTGTATGTATGTATGTACATATGTGGCATTTGAATATATATGTGTGGTATGTGTATGTATGTATGTATGTATGAATGTATGTATATATGTATTTATGTGTGCATGTGTGCATGCCTGCCTGTATGTGTGTACAGAACTTGAACTATTTTTGAGACCATTTTTTGGTGGTTGTTGTTTAGAAAACAGGATGCTTTGAGAGTGAAATACTTTTGGAAAGAAAACCACTGGTTTCATTTCTTCGTTTGTTTTAGGAAAGGGTCTCACACATCTCTAGCTGGCATGGAATTTACTGTGCAACTGGGGATGATCCTTGTCCACCTCCCAAGTGCTAGGACTACAGGTGTGGGTGTGTGCCTATTGTATGTGGTGTAGAGTGAAATATTCACTCATCTCAGGAAGGGCCTGCTGCTTTACTCAAGCCTCCTGAGTCAAAAACATCTGTGGTCCAGGCATGTTAAACAAATGAACAAATTCACAACTTGATCATGTGATGCCAGGCTCTATGCCAGGAGCTGGCATTTTAAGGTGACATGGAAGAGCCAGCATGTCACAGCAGTATCTTTTGACCTCTGTTTCCAAGGACTTGCCCTGACGTGTTTGCTAATTGTTTACTACCTAGAATCCCCCTTTGTGCTTGCTGCTGTGGAGGCTGGCCTGTCAAGGGAGCCAGTATATTTACAGAAGTACTGGGATGTGTGGCGTATATCAGGGGCCGAATCCCCTGCTTTGCACCAAATGGCTCATTGAAATGGGAGAAAATATCACTTAGATGACAACCCTTTCTATTTATGTGGGATTTAAAAGCAGCTTCAACACTTTAGTATGAAACTTCTTAAACTGTGTGTTGCCACCTCATAAGGTGTTGGGTAACTGAATGTGAGGGTGGGAAAGAGTTTGGGAACATTATGAGGTTTCTAAAATTATAATGACCAAAATTTTCATTAGAAATCAAATGCTAAAGGAATCCGAGGTGTTTCTGGCAGGGTTCACTGTTACTGTACAGCAACCTTGGTAATGAAGACACAGACACAGCATGCACCATTCTTCAGCATTAGCATATCTTAGATCATGTTGTACTAAACAGACAAGCACATCCATCTCACTAGTATGAAAACTCAATTTCATCTAAAGATGAAATTAAGAAATGGTAAAATTATATGTGTGACAATTTTTAAAAAAGATTTTGTGTCTGTGTGTGTGTGTGTGTGTGTGTGTGTGTGTGTGTGTGTCTGTGTGTGTGTGTGGTGTGTGTGCAGTCATCTACAGAGGTGAGAAGAAGGCATCAGTTCCCCTGGAGTTGGAGTTACAGGCTGTCGTAAGTTACCCCATATGGTTTTTGGGAACTGAAGTCTGTTCCTCTATAGCAGCAGTTCTCAAACTGTGAGTCATGACCCCTTTGGGGGGTCACATATCAGATATCCTGCATATCAGATATTTACATTACAATGTATAACAGTAGCAAAATTAGTTATGAAGTAGTAATGAAATAAATTTATGGCTGGAGTTCACCACAACATAAGGAACTGTATTAAAGGATTGCAGAATTAGGAAGGTTGAGAACCACTGCTCCATAGGAGCAGTGAGTGTTCTTAACCATTGAGCCATATGTCTAACCTCAAGAATTGCTTTAGAGTATCTTTTTGTGATTAATCATCAGTAAATGTTTGATTTACATATCCATTTTACATACCTAGGCTCAAATAAAAATTTCCCCAGTAAAAGGGTTCATGAGTGGAAAACATTCCAGAATCCCTGATTGTTAAGAGCATATTGGCAGCCGGGCGGTGGTGGTACACGCCTTTAATCACAGCACTTGGGAGGCAGAACTCTATGAGTTCAAGGGCAGCCTGGTCTACAGAGTGAGATCTAGGACAGGCACCAAAAGTACACAGAAAAACCCTGTCTCGAAAACCAAAAACAAACAAACAAACTAACAAACAAAAAAGCGTGTTGGAGCCGAGCATCTGGATGCTTCAATCACATGGCAAGGTTTGTCTACAAATAGCTTCCTGTTCCCCCAGAACTTCTACATAGATTTTGTTTGGTACCCAAACATTTGGACTTTAGTAAGTTCCTGGGTGCTGTGGAGGTGGAGTTCTTCTCCACATATGGGGATAACTAATGTCAAAAGAAAAGACCATTCTGGCCGCACTTGACTCAGCATCCTGCAAGAATTTAGCCATCAATGTTCTAATCAGAACACTGAAAAGGCTGAATATGGCTTCTCTCCACATCCTATTTCCAGCACTCACAAGGAAAGACCCTCAGGTCCTAGAATTTTAACAGGTAGAAAATTCTCCCCAGGCATCTTCTTCCTCATCTTCATACTGAGGTAGGAGCACATTCCTCATTTGTATGCTAACCTGAAAGCATTCTACTCATGATCACCAGGCATCAAATGAAGATGTTCTCACCCATCTTCCAGTTCTGGGTACATTATCCTCACAGCCATGTACCCTCAATGTTTCATCTCCATCAGGAAACTCTGTAGAAAATTGAAATGAGGAAGACTACATGACTATGCATCTGGTCTAGTTCTCTTATGAAGATCACTGTCCCTTTTCATTAATATTATGTGTTTTGCAATTACAGAAAATGAAGATAAAATATTATAAATAATTTTGGTCATCCATGGGTATGTAAGCTAATTATGGAGTATACTTGATTATTACCCAGTAGATGAGTTAATTTTATCTATTGAAAATTCATTTCTGAAATCTATTTGCCTACTATATCTATCTATATTTCTATATATCATCTATCTTCTGTCATCTATCTATCTATCTATCTATCTATCTACCTATCTGTCATCTATCTATCTATCTATCTACCTATCTGTCATCTATCTATCTCTCTATCTATCTATCTACCTATCTGTCGTCTATCTATCTATCTTCTATATATCTTTCTATCATCCATCTATGGATCATTTTTCTGTGTTATTATCTCTGGTTTTTGAACTCCCCTTGGAATCAGATCTATATCTATATCTATATCTATATCTATATCTATATCTATATCTATATCTATATCTATATCTATCTATCTATCTATCTATCTATCTATATCATTGGTTTCCCTATTAATTAGTGAATAAAATGTAATCTTCCACTCTTTTACCCCATCTATCTTGATGTGTATGAGAATTAACTTAAACTTTATTTTGAAAAGTATCTGATTCTAAGTACTGGGTTCTTATAGTTCACTATTCTTTACATACTCAGATTTTAGCACAGTAATTGTAATGGGTGTTTGGGGAAAGGTCCACAGGAGAAAGCTGGCCGACAGACTGAACACTGAAAATGTATTGAACCAAACACACTGAGCAATCTTGCATCTCAATGTTAGGACCCCAGTTATCACATTACAGTGTCTCAGCTCCTCTGTGCCATTTGTCTCTAGAGAAAGAGTTATCTGGGGCATTCCGTCACACTTCAGTGGCCATGTCACTGTTCTCAGATGCTTGTTTGGATGAGGGTATAGGGATCAGTCCTTACAGATAGCTTCTTCATGCTGCACTGTCCCAGCATCTGCACGTGGGCCCTAAAGAGGCCTGATGGAGTGCACTGATGGTTTAACCACTTGTTCATGCTGTTCTTCAACTGCTTTGTTTTGCCTATGGCTTAGCCTTGTGTACTCAGCCTGTCTTAAGACAGGTAAAAATATGCTCAGACTTCAACATGCTCCTTACAGTGGTTGTTTTATAAACACAAGACTCCAGTGACACCCATTCAGTTCCCATCTGGTCTATATTTTGGAAGAGCCAATGAAGATCATATCACATAACTCTCAATTTCAAAATGTGATTGTACTGGTTAGTTTTGTCAATTTGACACAATATTGAGTCATTTGGGAGGAGATAACTTCACTTAAGAAATCCCTCCATCTGATTGACCAGTAGGCAAGTTTGTAGGGGCAGTTTTTGATGAATGATTGATGTGAGAGAGCCCAACCCACTGAGGATGGTACCACCCCTGGATTGGTGGCCCTGGAGTGTATAAGAAAGCAAGCTGAGCAAGCCATGGGGAGCAAGCTAGTAAACAGTGGCCTTCTAAGGCAGGGATTCTCAAATTGTGGGTCACATATTAAAAATCTTGCATATCATATATTTATGTTATGATTCAGAACAGTGGCAAAATTACAGTTATGAAGAAGCAACAAAATAATTTTATGGTTGGGGGTTACCACAACAGTATTAGGAAGGCTCTAAGGCCTCTACTTCAGTTGTTGCCTCCAAGTTCCTGCCCTGCTTGAGTTTCTGCCTTGACAATGTACTGTGTTTGGGACACCTAAGACAAATAAACCCTTTTCTCCTCAGTTAGCTTTTTATCATGGTCTTTATCACAGCAATAGAAAGCAAGTTCAGACAGTGACTCACAGTGTTGTAACTAGGTTCCTTGTACATCATTCCATAAAGCAACAGTTAAAATTGTACCCGAATTCATAATGTCCAGTATGAGTTTAGTCTTAACATTAAAGTCAAATGAAATAGAGAGCATGTAAGTGATAATAATGACTCAACTATGTTGGGAAGAGAACAGAACAAAGCAATATGGTGGATGACTCGTACTTCCTCTGTAAAAGAATAAGATTAGATTGGCTGCTACAACCAGTCTTAGCAAATGTTTATTTCCAGTATGGCCCTTTCTTCTTACAAAGTCAAATTCTTTTCTTCTGTGATCACCAATAAGGATGGCACTGTAAAACCAAAATGCTTGCCAGTGCCTTTAAACTGCAAACCCATTGAAACACCCTCCTCCCTTGAGGTACTACATTGTACTTTTTAGGATTTGAAAATCAAATTTTAGTGTCACATGCTAATGCTTACTGTACATGGCCATTATTCCAAGTTTTATGAAAAATACTGATCTGCTTATGTGTGCCTGTCACCACATTTATTTCTAAAATTAATCCTGAAATTTGGTTTCCTGAAGTTTAGACTGTGTTCTTGAAAAGGTTTCATGATACTTTAAAAGATGTGAAAAAAAGAAAGAATTAATTAAAAAAGCTGTGAGTGGAACATTTTTTCTCAACTTTTATTGGTGCTCTGTGGATTTCTCATTATACACCTTGATCCCACTCTTCTTCCTGTCCCCTCACATCTACCCTCTGCCCTTGTGATCTCCCCCACAAACAAAACAATATTTAAAAGAACCACCCCCCAAAAGGAGCAGAATCTCATTGTGGAAGCGTAGTGAGGCCTGTTGAGTCACATGGCTTGCCCTTTAGTCCACACATCTTTACTTGCAAGTGTTCATTGCTGTGAGTCATTGGTCTGATTCAAGGCCTCTAGCTTCTGCTACACTGTCGATAATGGGCCCTCACTGGGGCTTGCTGTGGAAAAATCCTCTGTACACTGTGAATATGCATTACTCTCATTGGTGAATAAAGAAGCTGATTGGCCTATAGTAAGGCAGGATAAAGTTAGGTGGGACAATCAAACTGAAGATGTTGTGATGAGGAAGGGCAGAGTCAGGGAGTTACCAGTCAGATGAAGAACAAGTCAGACATATACAGTGGAACAGAGGTAAAAGCCATGAGCCATGGGGCAGCAAATAGATTAATAGAAATGGGTTAAGTTGTAAGAGCTAGTTAGTAACAAGCCTGAGCTATTGGCCAAGCACTTATAAGTAATATTAAGCCTCTGGGTGATTATTTGAGAGTGGCTATGGGACAGGAAAACTCTGCCTACAGGGGCTACTCTCGGAAACCCTGTTGTCCTGTATTGTGGAGATCCTACAGTTTTGGATCTGTAGGTTCATCCCCTTCACATGCTCCAATAGTTCATAGATGCAGTGGATGTTGGGATGGGCTAACACAAAGCTCTATTTCTGGGTTGGTCAGTTTGCCAGCTTTTCCTCATTCTCACTACCCCATGAGCTCTCCCGCACTGCCTGCAGCAAGAGGGCAGGGCCAGTTCTCCTCTTCTCAGATCCCAGATCCAGCCAACACACTTACACCACAAGGGCCAGTTCTGTTGTTTTGCCCAGGTGAAGTGTAGGGGTTATATGGGGGAGGTTCAGCTCACCTGTTCTCATGCCCTTGGGGCTGGCTCACCTGGGCCTCTCACAACAGGGTCAGCTCTATGGTGCTGTCCAGGTGGGATGCAGGGCCTGTTCTCCTCCAGTGTGCTGCAGCTGGTGAGGGGCCATCTTTCCTGGGTGTGGGGATAGGGGTAGGGGGAAGTGGGTCTCTCCTGAGAGGCAAAGCAGGGTCAGTTCTTCTGTCACAGTATCCAGCAAGGGGCAAGGCTGTCCATCCCAGGGCTAGCCAAGGTGGGGCTGGTCTAGCACAACCCTCAGATCTCCATGTGTGTGGTTCCTATGACCACCTACGTTAACACTGCCCATGGACACCATCACAGATCGCGGCTGCAGTAGGACCATGAACCCAGACATGACCCTTGGCAGCAGTTCATGCCCAGATGTCATCATGGTTGTGGTGGTAGCACAAGCCACCCAGATCAGTATGGTCCTGGTGGTAACATGGCCCTCAGACACCAACATGGTCCCAGGTGGCTGACCAGACCCTAGGCATCTGCAGAGCCCTCCATAGTAATAGGAGCCATGAATGTCACCCCAGACTCTAACCGCTACAGGGCCATGGACCCAGACATGGCCCTAGGCAGTGGCCTGTCCATAGCCTCAGATGGCAACACAGGCTATACCCAGATCAATATGGTCCCTGCAGCAGCATGGTCCTCAGACACCAAGGTAGTCTCAGATGGCTGACCAGACCCCACTCAGTCTCTTGGTGGTAATAGGAGCCATGGATATCAGCTCAGATGCTGATTGTTGTAGAGCCACGGATATGGCCCTTGGCAGCAGCCAAGGCCTGGGTGACACTATGGCCCTGGTGAGAGTACAGGCCAAACTGAAAAAAATGGCCTTAGTGGTGATATGTCACCTAACTAGCCACAGTTTACAACCCAGACCCAGGGCATCCATGTGGTCTCTGGTGGCCTTGTGGGCCACCTATATCAATACAGATCCTGGATGTTGTAGGATCATGGATCTAGACATGGTCCTAGGCAGCAACCTGGGCTCAGATGTCACCATGGTCCCAGATGGCAGTGCAGGCCACCTGGATCAGCATGGCCCCCATGGCAGCATGGCCCTTGGACTCCAACATGACCCCAGGTGGCAACCCATAGTTCTAGCATCTGCATGGCCTTTTATGGTATCAGGAACCACAGACATCAATGCAGACCTTGGCTGTGGTCGGGCCACAAGCCCAGACAATGGCCCTCTAGAGCTGCCCTGGCCTAGATGACATCATGGCTCCAGGTGACAGTGCTGGTTACTCATATCAGCATAGCCCTAGTGTTGGTACAACCCCTGGACATCATCATGATCACAGGGTGTGGCTTAGACCCCAGGCATTCATGTGGCCTTTGGTGGCAACAGGAGCCACTGGGTATCAACACAGAACTTGGCTGTGGCAGGACCATGGACTCAGAAATGATCTCCAGTAGTAACACATGTCTGGATATCACCATGGCCTCAGGTGGCAGCATAGGCCACCAACATTGACATGGCTCCCAAGGCAGCATGGCTATCAGACACCATCATGGTTACAGGTGGCAGCCCAGACCACAGGCCTCTGCATGACCATCAGTGGAGATAGGAGCCACAGACATCAACACAGATCTGTTGGCTGCTTCAGATACTCAAACCAAGACTTGGTCCTTGGCAATAGCCCAGGCCTAGACATCCTCCTGGACTCAGGTGGTAAGTAGATCATTCATATCAGCCTCTTCTTCACTCTCTCACCTCTTCATATATGCCTCTCTCCCTAGTCCATGAGTAGTTCTACCTCTCTCTCCCTCCCATTTCCCCATCCTGTCCTCCCTCACCATCATAGTCCCCCTGATGAGCTCTTGGTAGAGTCACAGGTGGCACATGGCTGAGTCCTGCCTGCCCCAGCTGTGGAGATGGTTATTTTTATCTCTTGCATGCCTAGGCCTAGAAACCACTGGTTTGGTATGATGGTGACCAACCACTCAGCATTGTGACCCCCAGAGCAGGAGGTGTGTGTGTGTGTGTGTGTGTGTGTGTGTGTGTGTGTGTGTGTGTGTATGGGAGGCATCTGTGTCCTCTGCTGCTCCGGTCTCTCCTGATTTCTTTGACAGACATGTGACCATTTAAAACAAAACCAGAAAATATATCAAACTAAACACAGCAAAAGAAAGAGTCAGATACTGTCTGCTTCTGTTACTTTTGTATAGCTGTGACTAGAGACCAAAGAGAAAAAATGCATGGGACATTTGTAAGGAAAGAATTTGCCAAGCTTTGTTCTCTCTCTCTCTCTCTCTCTCTCTCTCTCTCTCTCTCTCTCTCTCTCTCTCTTTGAGCTGAGGATCTAACCCCAGGGCCTTGTGCTTGCTAGGCAAGAGTTCTACCACTGAACTAAGTCCCCAACCCCAAGCTTTGTTTTTGTCTCACTGAGACATTGAAATGATTAACAAAAGAATTCTGAAGAATTCACATTCCTTCAAACCCAGGAAACAACTATAGTTTTCTAGTTGATTTTGTTGATTTCTCTATAAAGTTTCCAAATCAACATAGCTGTTAGAAAGTTTGTGGACTGGGGGTGGGGCACAGAAAATCTTGAAATTAGTATATATTTTGCAGATCAAAAGAAAAGAAAAATAAGAATTCTACTGAAGTTAGGATAATAGTGATAGATTTTCATTTAATGTGCATGGAGAAATCAACATAAATTTGCATGTTTCCTCTAATCAGTAAAAGAGCAAATGTGAGACTCTAGCACATAAGCAGGAATATATTAGAAGCCAGCAAACAGACAGACTCACCTTTGCCTAGAGTGTTGATACTTATCAAGTCCCATTTTTTTCCTATTGGTGTGCATGTGCGTGATGTTATGAATGTGTGGGGATGTGTGTGTACATGTGTGCACTTGTTTGGGGGTCTTGGTCTCTATAGGCTGCTTCTTCAGTTTCTCTCAACCGTCATTTGTTGAGACAAGGTCTCTTTCTGAACCTGAACTGATCAAATTGAACTAGGCCAGTGGCAGTGAGCTTCAGGGCTCCTCCAGTCTCTGCCTCCCCCAAGGCACCATTCCTGGATTTTTATTTGGATTCTGGGGATCTGAACTCATGACCTCAAGCTTGTATTCATGTACTTCCCAACTGAGCCACCTCTTAGCTTCACCTTCTCTGCTTTATGTGGGGTGAGGGAGTGTCCTAGGAAGTGAGAGATCGAAGACAGAAAAATCTACAGTTTTATGTTTATCTGCAATGAGGATGACAGATCTTCTGTTTGCTGAAATTTTCTGTATAATGGTGCCAGACAGACACGTTAAGATGGAGTTGCTATGGTTACTATGTTTACAGGTGGTAAAATACCCTGGTATGGGAGAAAGGGATTGAATCAGCTCACACTTCCTGGTTACAGCTCAGGAACAACAAAGTCAGCAGGAACTTGAAACAGTCACATCCATAGCCAGGAGCAGAGGGAAATGAATTAGTGCACATTTCTGGTGTACAGCTAGCTTTCTCTTATACAGTGCTGTGCACATTGGGATGGCTTTCCAGCTCAAGTATTGTAATCAAGACAATCCCCCAAAGACAGGGTCTCAGGCCAGTATAATTTAGACAATCCTTCTTTGAGACTCTTCCCCAGTGATTCCAGTTTGTGTCAAGTGGACATTTGTTATGGTTACATTTCTTAGATCAGGAGACTGAGGCATCAAGCAGAATTGTCTCAATTCTTATTTATTTTTTGTTTTTACAATGTGTGTGAGTGTGTGTGTGTGTGTGTGTGTGTGTGTGTGTGTGTGTGTGTGTGTGTTTGTGCATGTGTCCTCAGAGGCCAGGGGATTGGCATTAAATCACCTAGAAATGGAAAGGTAGGTGCTGGGAACTGAACTCAGGTCCTCTGGAACAGCAGCAAGCTCCCTTTGCCCTTGAGCCATCTCTCCTGCTCTCCCTTCTAAAAAGTGCATTTCTTTGTAACTCTGAATTACTGTTTACAAAATACATCAAACTTGCCTATTTCTCTTTCGAGTTTACCCTGTTGACTTGAATTGAAAGTTCATGTAATACTAAATGGGAGCCAAGCACTGAGAAGATGAAATAAACTACTTAGTGTCTTGGGGGTCAGGACTTGAGATTCTAAAATGTTTTTGCTCTGCTGAGGCACAATTACTGATACTTGGAAAAAATGTTTGTCCATCTATTATTTTGTTTACTTTGTGAAAAATAGAAGATAATGAGGTAGTTCAAAATAGCTGACGTGTAGACTTTAATTGGCTTATTTTGTTGAATGTAATTATTTACTATGACTAAAAACATCTATACAGGATATGAGACTGAAAAAATGACTTTGTAGTTAAAAACACTCTCAAAGGGGACCCAATTTCAGTTTCTAGCATCCATATGGGGTGGTTCATAAATGTGGGTAATCCAGTTCTAGGGGATCCAACACCTTTTTTGGAATCTTCTAGTACT
Organism: Onychomys torridus; assembly: GCF_903995425.1. Classification (NCBI taxonomy): domain Eukaryota; kingdom Metazoa; phylum Chordata; class Mammalia; order Rodentia; family Cricetidae; genus Onychomys; species Onychomys torridus. Next base: position 104,342,294 of record NC_050449.1, read on the forward strand.
ACCTTAAGTGATACACACACACACACACACACACACACACACACACACACAAACACACACAAAAATTTAAATCTAATAATATATATTATATAAAATATAATATAATAAACCAAAATCAGAAGATCTGCAAAATGAGAATATTTTGTTGTGATCTGAGTTCTTCTGAACCACCACTAAACAATGGAACAAAAGCTTACAACAAATAATGCGTCTGTGCTCTAATTATTTGTAGGAATTTTACTCTAGTAGCTGTGACAAAGGAATTTACATGTAATGATGTATTCTTTAAAATAGCTGAGGGTCACACAGACTAGGTTCCCAGGACTGTAGGTTTCCCTCTACTGAACATGTTCAACTATCTTCTCTGTGGTGCCAAAGAGCTGAATCACACCAACAGGTCAGCTGTCAGGTGTCAGCGGGTGGCTTCTGACCATGTCAACTACAATAGGAACACACAAACAGGAAGCTGTGTGCTTGGTGATTGCATGTATCATCTACTGGCTCATTAACTTTCAACTTATAAAACACAATAGAGAAACAGCAATAACTTGGATCAGATAACAGTTAATGTGTGATGATTAGATTTTTGTCAGTTGGTCACAAGCGGGAGTCATCTGGAAAAAGGGAGCCTCAGGGAAGAAATTATATCTCTCAGTTTGCCTACCCTCAGCTGGCATCTAGGCACATCATTGGGTGTTGTCTTGACTAATGGTTAGTGTGAAGGGCTCAGCCAACTGTGGGTGGTGCTACCCCTGGGCAGGGGGTCGTAGGGTACATAAAAAGCAGGCTGAGCAAGCCATGGAGAGCCAGCCAGTAAGCAGTGTCCCTCCATCATATCAGCTTCAGTTCCTGCCTCCTAGTTCCTGCCCTGAGTTTCTCTCTTGGTAGACTGTGATCAGAACATGTAAGCCAAGTAAACCCTTACCTTCCTAGGCTCCTTTTGGTCATGGTGGTTTAATATTGCAGCAGAAACCAAACTGGGTTATTCAGTTAACTTTGGGAGGGCATTTCAATAGGCTTCTCTGAATTTGGTAGGAAAACAAACACTCTCCCTTCATGAAATAACATGGATGATGTTTGACATTAAATTACATGCATGTTTGTGTGCTACTGAAAAACATCTGGGGTCAGGAAAAGCCTTGCCTTTTTCTGGATTCTTACAAAATATTAGACTATGTAACACTGTAGTAGTAATTACTCTCTTGATTATTTTTAGAGGCTGGGGCCTGAGGCCAGGGCCTACCCCATGCCAAGCTAGTGTTCTATCAGCTAGCTATTACTTCTGCTCATTAATATCTACTTTTTCCAAATATGTTACTTTCACAGTTTCTCTTTCCTATTCATCAATGACAATGATATTATATTAGACTATGTAACACTGTAGTAGTAATTACTCTCTTGATTATTTTTAGAGGCTGGGGCCTGAGCCCAGGGCCTACCCCATGCCAAGCTAGTGTTCTATCAGCTAGCTATTACTTCTGCTCGTTAATATCTACTTTTTCCAAATATGTTATTCTCACAGTTTCTCTTTCCTATTCATCAATGACAATGATATTATCTCAGAGAATATAGCATTAGTAATGTAAACATTCATAAACCTTCACAGCATTGTGCCAGGTGCACTGTTAGTGACAACCTCTCTACCAGAATCAGCAGCCCAACACACACGTGTGCATCTACATGTGGGTAGAGATCTTGCTGTAAGTAATGTTTCATTACTAACAAAATCAGAATAAATTAGGCAGCTAAAGACCATGCACTGCATGGTTTGTCTACGATGACCAGAGGAGGTGAATCAGTGGAGACAGATGGTATATCAATGCCGCCAGAGGCTACAAGGGCTAAGAACTGCTTACTGATGAGCACAAGATTTCCTTCCACTGAGGTGAGAATGTTCTGGAATTAGATCAGATGAGGGGTTGCATGGCATTATGAGTACTGAAGATTACTCAAGTGAATAAAGTGCTTGAAATGGTGCATTTTATGTTACCTGCATTTTATCTCAATAAAAGCTCATGATCTGTTTTAAAGTTTGAGACATTCATGTATAAAATATACATGAAAGTGAGAAAAGGTTATGCTAACAGTCAATGCATCTCTCTTTTCAAAATTATCTCCATTACACCCCACAAGTCATTTGCTTTTGTTTACCAAAACACTGCCATCTCACATCATGAGCGCTTGGTTATATTCTTTTACAAGCAGCTTTACATCATTTCTTCTTTAAACTCAACCTCATACTTTCTGTTTGTCTACTGTATTCTATGTGTCTCATTTATCAGCTCTCATTCTCTATGGTAATATGACTCTTTAGCATCAAAATGTGGGATCTGTTCTACTTAAGCCAAATACCTTGATATTTCATAAAAGTTTCCAAAGAAAAGACCAAGTTGAAGTAATTTCACAGAATACTTTTACCATAATATCCAAATTCTACCATCAGCATTTACTATACTGTTAATGCATATCTGCTCTAAAATGCATATCTCTGTCCATCCATCAGACCAATTAAAGGCAAAAGCAATCATTCATTTTATTTTCTGTCTTGAAAACACTTGATGTTGGTGATAATTATGACCAAAAACCTTGCGATTTTTTTTTTTACTAGGGGCCAACCTTGGGCTATCTGACCTGATAATGCTTCTTTTATCTGCCTACATGTCCTCATAAAAGGGAGGAGAAAGGGGGTTGTGCTCTCTTGGGTGGTGAAGATTGGATCAGGTGGCATGAAGCAGCATATGATCAGTCTCCAGCATTCCAAGGACTCTGCAACTGGATTACCTTATCTTGTATCAGTGAATCTGTTTTTCCTATAGAACCCCTTTACATACATACATACACACATACACACACACACACACACACACACACACACACACACACACACACAGGAACACAGAGAGGGCCTTTACAATATGGATTCACAGTGGCTGGGATTACATGTACCAGACCTAACAAGGTCAAGCAGACAAACTCTAAATGGATGGGGAAGGGGGTCACAAAGGCCCTGCCCCTAGCTGAGGATATATTGGCAATTGACAACTGCTGGGAGAGGGGGAGTCTGGCTTTCCCCAGGGCTGAGCTACCTAAGCTCCAGGAGATGGCCCTACATTTGTGCACATGCTGGCAACCTAAGTAGATGCCACAGAATTTTTTAAAGGAAAGAACAGGTAAGAATGGAAATAGTAGTGTGGGATATGTCAAAAATTAGAGGGGAGGGAATTGAGGTAGACTTAATCAACACTATATTAGATTACGCATGTATGAAATTCTCAAAACTTCAGATTTTAAAAGTATATTTTTATTTATTCTCTAGGAATTATACATTCGAATAAATTCATCACATTTATTTCCTTCTTCTCTGCTCCTGCTATCTCCAGATCTTGCTTTAAACATGCCCATGTCTTCTACCTACCTCATGTCCTCGTGTTTGTTTTTTTTTTTTTTTTTAATAACACACCAAGTCTGCCCATATGTACCTGGTTGTGAGGCCATCCCCTGAGGCATGGAGGAATCTATCAGCTGCTACACCACTGAAGAAAAATGATCCACCTTCTTCTAACAACGAACTGCCCATAATAGTTCCTTAATTACAAGTGGAGACTTATGAGCCCCTCCCTCCTCTGGGGTGGAATTTTGCCTGGCTTGATCTTGCGCAGGTAACCACACCAGCTGTGAGTTCATGAGTGCAATGGTTATGCCATGCCTAGAAGACAGTGTTCCCTAGTGCGTTCCCCATCCTCTGACACTTGCATTCTTCTTGCCCCCATTCCTACAATGTACACAGAACCTTGGAGGCAGGGCTTGCTAAAGATGTCTGAGTTAAGGCTGAGAACTTAAGAGTGACTTATTTTCAGAGCTTGACTACTTATGAGTCTCTGCATTAACTGGGCACACTGCAAAAAGAAACATCTCTGGTTAAGGTTGTCTATGACTATAAACAAAATTATTATTTGATAACATGACCATTTAGTATGGGTTCCCACCTTGGACCACAGACCTCCCCAGTCATGAACTTTTGACACCTTTTCTGATTCTATTTCCTAGCTAACATTAAGAGGGTAGCAGTGAACACAGATGTGCTAGTACTTCTCTAGGAGGGTATGGAGTGTCTGGGGGCATATGCTCAGGAGAAGTATGGCTTTCTTCATAGGAGTTCCACTTTTAACTCTTGAAAACTTTCACCCATTTCCAAAGTGTCTTCATCAGTTTACATTCCCACCAACAGTGGACAAGCATTTTTCTCTCCTCATATCCTAGCCAACATTGTTGTCTATTCATTTCTTGAGGATAACCATTGTGGCTTCGGCAAGGAGAAATTTCAAAGTAGTTTTAATTAATTTGCATTTCCCTATTGACTAATGATATCGAACACTTTAAAAGTGTTTATTATCTATTTTCATGTTTTCCTTTGAGAACACTGTGTTCAGGTCCATACCCCATTTTGATGTTGTTGTTGGTTTGATTAGGTTATTTGTTTTCTTGATGTTTAGTGTCTTAAGTTCTTTGTATACTCTAGATAGCAATTCTCCATCACATATTTACTCCATCAAAGATTTACCCCCGTTTTGTAGGCTGCCTCTTCACTTGATTGAAAGTTCCTTTTGCTGCATAGAAGTTTCTGATTTCATAATATCTCATTTGTTTATTGCTGACTTTATTTCCTGAGTCATTGGAGTCCTATTTAGGAAGGCCTTCCTATAAAGTATTTGACATTTCCAAACCTCACTTCATTCTAACATTGATTGCTCTTTAGTGTCCTTCCATCTCAAAGACCACTCTTTCTTGGCACTGTTGGTGGTTTTGCACTGATTCTTACATATGTGCACTAGAGCCCACACTCCATAGACTGGTTTCACAATCTGATCAATGTTGCCCAATCCAGCTACCATTCAGTGACTCATATACTTGTATCTGATTACAAGGCATGTGGTTCCAAACCCAGTACCCTCTCTTCCATGCAACATCATGCACACAGATCCCCTCCCAACACCTGCCTGAGCTTTTTCCAACTCTGTGGAGGTCATCCTTGCCATTTGACACCACAGAAGAAATAAAGCACACAGCACATTGGAGAATTCAGCAGTACACAGAAAGAATAATAGCTTGCTTTTGAGAGTGTATCAAAAAAGCAATAAAATGAAATGATTTATAGTCAAATTACAATTTACTGACCTGAGTCTATGAAAGTGACTGATGAGTAAAATGTGTATATTTTTAAATGGAGAGGCTAAAGAGGTTAAGAATGAATGTGTACTACTCTTCCAGAAGACCTGAGTTCAGTTCTTAGTACTGGCAGTGGATGGCTCACAGCCAACTGTCACTGCAGTTACAGAGGATCTGACACCTTTTCTGGCCTCCACAAACACCTGTGGTTATCTGCATACTTCCTTCTCCTCCCCAACACACATTAAAAATGAGATAAAAAAAATTTTAAAAGTCCAGGTTTGGCTAAATTCAGTTTTTCCTTGGTATCACCCATTGAATTCTGCCCTGTTGTCTGTCTTCCTTACCCTACCCACAGCCCATCAGAGACCTAGCATAGTGCTCAGCATGAAAGACAACATAGAATTCTTCTTTCCAATTTGTACTGCATCTCAAGAGTTAAATTGACAAAGCAGATATCCCATCCCAAAGCAGAATTTTACCACCCATTAAAAAGAATAAAGCAAACAAACAACGTAGGAGGTTGGACATTCTTCTCTAGGGGCCCCAAGTTGTCCAACAGCTCTGTAAAATGCTCCCATTTTGCATTCTGGCTGAGAATGGCCCCACAGTGGCAGACAACACTGAGGTTATGTATAGAACATTGCTCTCAAAGCAGGCTATCTGGGTTTAGGGCTCTTAGCTATTTATTTTCCCTTAGTCACTAAAGGAGAACAAATCCACATGGCTGCCTTCTACTTTCCAAACAAGCCTGGCCTGCCTAGCTATAAATTCTCTCTGTATTTATAATAAACAATCTAGGTGATCAAGTGCATACTGTTAAAAGCTGTTTTAAGATATCTTTGGCTGCTACTAAACTCAATCACGTTGGAGACTATTTACTAAGAGGTCTGACCAAGGCCAGCATTTATGGGCTCAGAGAGCCATAACCCTCTAACAGGTACTATGATTGATATTTAAAAAGCAGACCCTCTAAATAGACACTGCTTCTTATTTGAGTCCTTGGTATTTCTCTTACCAGTCTGTTGTTATTCTTTATAAGGTATCAAAGTCTCACTTTTTAAAAAATGCTATACAAAGTAGAAGTGCTTAGTAACACTCAACTTATTTGTTTTGCATTAGAATCCATGCCATTTGTCTGGGAGGGGTTAGGGAGGGGAGACCAGTAATCAGAATGTATTGTATGAAAAAATTATTTTCAATAAAAAAATAATAAAATTAAGGTCAGTCCTCTGTTTCTACAGTTCTATCAATTCCTTATCCTGGATACATCTTTCAGTCTTAGTGACAGCGATAAATTTCTTGCTCACTTACTCTGAGAGTTGATGGCTAAATGGAGCTCTGAACAGCTTGGCAAGACTTGGATCCAATTTTAGACTACACCTTTCTTCTTGTTTGGCCATCAAACTGAAGGAACAGCCATTCTTTGGAGCATATCTGGTCGTGATGGAAGAAGTATAAGCTACGGACCCAGGAGAACCAAAGATGAATTCCACCCCATTCAAAAGACAGGATCCTACCCCATTCAGGTATCAATACACAGCAGATGGATGAGAAGAACAAGATCCCAATCTGACAATAGTAGAGAGAATGAATCATCCCTCCCTTCATCATTTGCTTCTAGTTTTATTACATTTATTTATTCATTCCTTCATTCATTTCCTTTTATCTTTGGGTATGTGTACACGTGTGTGGGTACTCATGTGGGAGGTCAGAGGACAACTTTCAGGAATCTGTCATCTTCTTCCACCATGTGGGTCCTGAAGATTGAATTCAAGGCTTTGGGCTTAGCAGAAAAGTCCTTACCCACTGAGCCATTTTACTAGTTCCATACTTTGCTTCTATTCTGGCTGGAGGAGACTAAATGATGCCCACTTCAAGGGTACAACAATTTGTCTTAATAATCCATGATTGTAATGCTAATATCATCTGGAAACATCTTCAAGACACACCCAGAATAATGCTTAATCACTCTGCCTCCCCCATTGTTCTGTTATGTATGTATGTATGTATGTATGTATGTATGTATGTATGTATGTATCTATCTATCTATCTATCTATCTATCTATCATCTATCTATCTTTACAGTGAGTACAGGGACTTATATAGGCCAGGTACCTGGAAGCAAGAACTGATGCAGAAGTCATGGAGGGGTGCTGCTTACTGGCTTGCTCAGACTGCTTTCTTATATAGACCAGGACTACCAGCCTAGGGAGGCTCCACCCACAGTAGGCTCCACCCTCCCCTAGCAATCACTATTAAGAAAATGGCATACAGTCTTGCCTGCCTACAGCCTGATCTTATGGAGACCTTTGCTCAGTTGTGGCTCCCTCCTCTCTGATGACGGTAGCTTGTGTCAAATAGACATAAAACTAGCCAGTGGAGATGCCATGGTTCTGCCATTTCTATGTTGCATTTCCCTTAGCTGATTACAATATGCCATCGTCTTTTACTGTTCCTTCCAGTCAATTGTGCAATAAATAAATAGCTACCAGTGACCTACTCAGAAAGTCCTTACCTTTTGCCCATAAATTAAAGTGTACTCCTTAGTTTTTCCTCCAGCATTTTTAGAATATCAAGTCTTGTCCTTTGATCCTTGATCCATCTGCAATTGAATTTTACACAGGACAGAGATAAGTAAGGATTTGGTTTCATTTTTCTGTATGTTGGAATTCAAGTTTTCTAGCAACATTTGTTAAAGATTTTTTTTTTCTCCAATGGGTATTTTTGGTATTTTTGACAAGGATCAGGCAGTGGTGGTTGAGTGGGGTTATATCTATTCTGTTATATTGATCTATGTGTCTAGTTTTATGTCAGTGTTGTGTTATTTTTATTACTATGACTTTATAGTATAACTTTAAATCAGATATAGTGATAGCTTCAGCAATATTCCCTCAAGAGAATAATACAGTTCTAAACATATCCACACTAAACATAGGCACACATAATTTCATAAAACAAATACTACTGGATATAAAGTTATAAATTAACCCCAATGCAGTGATAGGAGGTGACTTCAAAGTCGCACTCTCACCAACAGACATGTTATCCAGTAAAAACAAGAGAAACACTGGCGTCAAATGACATTGTAAGTCAAACAGACCTGCAGATGGCTGCAGAGCGTTCCACCCAAACAAGGCAGAATACACTTTCTACCTAGCATCACATGGAACTTTCTCTAAAACAAGTGACAATTTAGGACAAAAAGCAATTCTCAAACATATAGGGCACTTGGAACAACTTCTCATATTTTACAACAACACATTGGATAAAGATAGAAATTAAAAATTGGGTAGAAATTACCTCTAGATATGTTTTTGGTCAGAGACAGCACCGAAAAATAAGAGGTGACTGACATTGGTCTTGATTGCCCACCATAACTAGATGGTAAAACTGCATAGCTAAAAACATCACACAATTTGGTCAGGAAATAGAAATATCAGTCTTGGTCCATCTATTTGCCTGCAAACCTCATGATGTCATTGTTTTTCTCTGCTGAGTAGTACTCCATTGTGGATATGTAACACATTTTCTTTATCCATTCTTCAGTTGAAGGGCATCTAGGTTGTTTCCAGGTTCTGCCTATTACAAACAATGCTGATATGAACATAGCTGAGCAAATGCCCTTGTGGTATGATTGAACATTCCTTGGGTATATGCCCAAGACTGCTACAGCTGGGTCTTGGGGGAGATGGATTCCCAATTTTCTAAGGAAGCGCCATATTGATTTCCAAAGTGGCTGTACAAGCTTGCATTCCCACCAGAAGTGGAGTAGAGTTCCCCTTGCTCCACATCCTCTCCAGCATAAGGTGTCTTCAGTGATTTTGATCTTAGCCATTCTGACAGGTGTAAGGTGGTATCTTAGAGTCATTTTGATTTGCATTTCGCCGATAATTAGGGATGTTGAGCAATTCCTTAAATGTTTTTCAACCATTTGAGCTTCATCTGCTGAGAATTCTGTTTAGTTCTATAGCCCATTTCTTAACTGGGCTGTTGGGCATTTTGATGTCTAATTTCTGGAATTCTTTATATATTCTGGATACCAGCCCTCTGTCAGATCCTGAGTGAGGTAACCTAGACTCAGAAAGACAAACATGGTATGTACTCACTCATAGGAGGATACTAGATGTAAAACAAAGATGACTAGACTGCTACTCACAACTCCAGGGAGGCTACCTAGAAACAGGACTCTAAGAAAGACACAGGGATTGCCCAATGACAGAGAAATGGATGAGATCTACATGAACAACCTGGACGTGAGTGGGGATAATGAAGGGCAAGGTTCAAGGGAAAGAGAGCTTAGGGGAGCAGGAGATCCCAGCTGGATCAAGAACAGAGAGGGAGAACAAGGAATAACAGACCATGATAAATGAGAATAGGAAGAAGCAAAGTGCTAGAGAGGTCCCCAGAAATCCACAAAAATATCTCCACTGTAGACTACTGGCAATGGTTGAGAGAAAGCCCAAACTGACCTAGTCTGGTGATCAGGTTTGCCAAACACCCTAAATGTTATGCTGGAACTCTCATCCAATAACTGATGGAAGTGGATGCAGAGATCTTCGGCCAGGCCCCAGGTGGAGCTCCAGGAGTCCAATTGGCGAAAAAGAGGAGGGATTGTATGAGAGACAATTGTTGAGACCAAAATTGGAAAAAGCACAGGGACAAATATCCAAAATAATGGAAACACATGAACTATGAACCAAAAGCTGAGGAGCCCCCAACTGGATCAGGCCCTCTGGATAAGCAAGACAATTGAATAGCTTGAACTGTTTTGGAGGCACCCAAGCAGTGGGACCCAGACCTGTCCTTAATGCATGAGCTGGCTGTTTGGAACCTGGGGCTTACACAGGGACACGTTGCTCAGCCTGGGAGGAGGGGATTGGACCTGCCTGGACTGAATCTACCAGGTTGAGCTGAATCCCCAGGGGAGTCTTTGCCCTGGAGGAGATGGGAATGGGGGGTGAGCTGGGAGGAAGGCAGGGGTGGGGGTGGGAGAGGGGAGGACAGGGGAACCCATGGCTGATATGTAAAATTAAATTAAAGTATAAAAAAAAAATCCAGGCAACAAAAAACAAAACAAAACAAAAACAAAAAAAGATCTATTCAAATAAAGAATTAGAATACAAAGCAACAACAACAACATCAACAACAACAACAAAAACCTTCCAAAACTCTATAATGGAGCAACATCTCAAATTATTCCTCAACCTGAAAGATCAAAATAAAAATTAGGATTCAAAAAAAAAAATCAGTCTTGGACTGACCAGGGAATTCTCTTTGCTGGCTATCTTTAATGGTGCAGGAAGGTGCTGTTCAGGCTGCTAAGACAAAAAGACATCAATGATCTTAACTAGCTGTGAAATCTGAGGGCTACAATATCAACCTGCCTCACAAGATTTAATCACTAGGGCAACAGAGGCACAAGTGTTATAGGGGTAACCAACTGCCTTCTTATTGAGTTTGAGGCCTGTCTGTGTGAAGGAATTCATGCCTATTACTATAAATTTGATCTGCTAAGACTTTTACAGTCATCTCCAGTTTAGTGTCTGAGTTTCATTAAAATATACATTGTGAGAAAAAAAATCAAATGATATCTTTCCTTCATCTTCAAAATACTGAGTTTGTATTACTTTTTAATCTAGGAGAAATTTCTCTAGGTCCTGTTAAATGCCATCTCCAGGAATCCCATCCCCACACTGGCTACATTCTGTATCTGAAGCAACTTATTGAGGCTACTACTCAGAATTCTAAAAGTTATGACCCTGGTCACAGGTACACCCAGAAAGCCAATCTTGACTGTGCATCTCTGTATCTGTCCCAATGTTAGAAAAGCCACTGCTTTTCTATGTACTCTATGACCTCAATTCTCCAGTGACACCAAGAAACAGCATTGGCAATCCAAGCTGCTCAACTGTTGTGAGCCATAGAGGCAAGAATGACAAAATCCATTCTGCTATAGACGAATTTAAAAAGCAGTTGAACTTTTGAAGTTATTTAAGGTAAACTTCATTTTGTTTAATTAAATCTTGCTATTAAAATATTTTCATTATACCCCATAAAATTATTTAAAAGTGTCATAAAATTTGCACTTTGCATAGAAATTGTGTGTGAAATTTGTGAAAGTTGTAAATTTTGTGCAATTTGTTGTCATAAAGCTTTTTCTAAATCTCTATTGCATTTATAAGACCTGTAGTATAATACCCCTCTTTTTATTCCAAATTCATATTCCTTGTTTTGATTTGTATATCTTTAAAGGTTTTTTATTGGCTTTATTAATATTTTTAAACATGTTATTCTTGAGCTAAGGAGATGGCCAACTGGGCCTAGTTGCTTGCCTCCAAGCTTGAGGACCCGAGCTTGAGCCCTATTCCAGGCAAGGTGGAAGTAGAGAATCTCTTTCATAACTTGTCCTCTACTCTACACACATACCATGACATGTGCATTCTCCTCTATGTGCACAAACCAAGGAATAAATAAATAAATCCCAACATTTTCTAGTTTGGTCATGTCATCTATCTTTTGCTGACTGCTTTGATAATATTCTATGGTATTTGGATGTCCTAGCATGCTACTCATAGTCTTTCTGTTGCCTTAGATTGGCTTCTATTACCTTCTCCCCCCCCCCCTTTTTTCTGTACCTATTTGGGTCACATTGTCCATCTCTTCATTTGTACAATGGTCAATGACACAGTCAAGGATCTGACTTTGTTACATTAATTTCTTAAATATCGAGGTTTATTCTGGAAGACATTTTACTCGTCAGGCTTAGTGTGGTCATGACAATGCTTGGTATTATGTTTCATCTGCATCCTTGCTTTATTTATTGTAAATAGGATCTCATGTACCTAAGAATGACCTTGAACTCCTGCTTCTCCTTCCTCTAGCTCCTAGAGGCTGGAATTCAGTCATGTGTGATCACAGGAAAGCTGGATATGCTCCTAAGATGCAAACTTTCTGGGGTTTTAATTAAAATGCTTGGGTTTATTCAGTTAGCTCTCTCTGCTCTAGCTGCTGGTCATCCCTCAAAACCCATGCTTCTGTTTATCTGAATCTTTTCTCAGGTTACACTCCACATTCCAGAGAATCTAGCTAGACCTCAGAGAATACTACATTCCATGTGTGTAGTTAAATACATATGTGTTCAACAATACAAGATGACTCCCATCACACCGAGACTCTCTCTCTCTCTCTCTCTTTCTCTCTCTCTCTCTCTCTCCCCCCCGCACCTACTTGTTAGTTTGATCTCTGTTTCCTCCACTAGGGTGAATGCTTGTGGTCTATGTTCTCATTCTGCCCTTGACTAGGAAACAAAAGTTTCACTTTTTGCCCTCAAATAAACACCTCAAATCAAACACTGTGTATATTAGTGTATATTATATAATTGCTCACATGTGAGGGCAACAGTTGTGATTACAGTCAGAGCAAGAGGCTGCTACTTGATATTTTAAAAATAAATTTATTTATTTATTTTACACCCTGAGGTTTCCCCTCCCTTCTCTCCTCCCAGTCCCTGACCCCACCCTTCGCCATCCCCACCCACCCACCCAATCAACTCTCCCTTTAGGAAAGGGCAAGCATCCCATGAATATCAACAAAACATGGCCTAACAAAGTTGCAGTAAGACTAAGCAGTTCTTACTGCAACTTGCTAAGCTACTTGATTTTTATTTCCTTCATTTTTATTTACTGGAGCAAGCATGCCAAGCTTCCAAGCAAGCAGGTGAAGCAAGCAAGGGGCTCCTTGCAGCCAGGGGTATTCCAAAATGAGTTGCCTAAAGTTTGTAGTTTAAAGAAATCTTTTAAAGTCAATTGAATCCTAAACTGTTTTCTTAAATATAAATGATCTTGAATGAAGAAAGGTGACATAATATTTTCCAGAAAAGGTGATAGTCTTCTCCTAGCATGGAAAGACAAGCGTGTTGTCTGAATGATATCACGATCCATGGTACTTCTGTCTCGGCAACAGAAAAAAAAATTAGAAAAACAGGAGAGAATCTTGTAAAACCTACCTGCATCAGGAATACAATGCCCACTCGAAAGGCATTGAATGTGCGGTTCAATGCCTCTCATTCTTCCATTCTAAGGAAAACAACGAAATGTGCAAAAACGTAGTTCTGTCCCTTATGAACTGTGGACTCTTAAGTTTGTTTAGAGTGTACAACATCCTGAATCCACAAGCAAAAGTGAGGTATGAGGACTTTCTGCAATTGGTAGTGAGAGACCAGATACCAGATGACAATAGTGAAGGGTCTCCAGAACCAGAGACAAATCCGTCCAGCCCTTCCTCTGGGGGATGCAGAGAGCACCTTGTAATGATCCAACCAAAGGGTTGTCAGGTAACGTGAAGGCACATGTATTCCAGCGAGTGCAAAGGAGAAGGTTCCTATGAGAGCATGCATGCAGAGTTTGTGCTGCCCGTGGGAAAAGGAGCAAATCTAGATAGAGACTTGTGTAAATTTTGTTTAGTCTCTCTTCATAGAGGAAAATGTTTAACAAAGTACTATATGTTAAAAAGTACTAGGAACTTTGTTTATTTAATTGTTTTTATAAATAAAAATGTTACAGTTATTGAAAATAACACCTAAAGTGCATTATGATCTGTAATTATGGTGATTTAAATAATGGGCAGTAAAAAGTATGGTTTCTGGTGTATGTCTGTGAAATTTCTATGTGGTATAAAATGTGTTAACAGAAATTAGACATTTTAGCCTAACATGACTCAGCTCACTCAGTCTGTCCTGAGTGTGGAGGGGTGACTAATATGTTGGTCAACCCCTTGTCTAATAGAGTCATTGTATATCCAAACATTGAAATTCCTGTCAAAAATCAACTCTCTACATCTGGACATGGTGGCACATGCATATTGCCACAAAACTCAGTAGTTGAAGGTCAGCTTGGGCTACACAGCAAGAGCCAGTCTACAAAGAACAAAGCAGGGCTGGGGAGAGGCTCTGGAAAAAGTGCCTGCTGGGCAAGCCTGAGGATCTGAGTTGGAATCCCAGCACCCCCATAACAGCAAGTGGAGTGGAGTGAGCCTGTAACCCCAGCACAATGTGTGCAGAGCCAGGCAGACAGACAGACAGTCATGACTAAATGACAACTTCATGTCCAGTGAGAGACTCTGTCTCAAGAAATAAGGTGGAGAATGATAAAGGAAGATGTTCAAAGTTGATACATTCACAGGTAAACATAAAGAGGGAGGGAGAGGGAGAGCAGGGGGGGGAGGGAGGGAGGGGTTGAGGGAGGGAGGGAGGGAGAGAGAGAGAGAGAGAGAGAGAGAGAGAGAGAGAGAGAGAGAGAATGCATAGGGACAACAAGAGCAAAAGTCACATTTTCTATTCTGGCTGGGAACTGTGGAAGTTGTGGCTGAGTAGAAACCATCTCTCTGCCTTCTCAATAGACAGTGTTTGTGGCCCTGATGCTTTATCTGAAAGACTGACATCATGTGCTTTCTCTTGCTTGCTACCCAGCTCTGTCCTAAGCCATTCTGAGCGTATGCATGGGGTAAAGATGGAGTTAATGGAGGAGCAGAAGTTTTGAGGATGCCTACAGGGGAAAGTGTTTCTGAGACACCGTGGCTACTCTGGTTATGTGGCTCATGCTTCTAGGAAGAGTAATGAAAAAGTAGAGAAATCAAGGAAGTGGGCAGAAATGGAACCCACAGCGGCAGGTGACCTAGCTGTCTGTCCTCTGCCCGTTACTAGTCTCTACATTCAGACTCCTGTCCCCAGACAACTGCAGACAACTTGGATAAGATGTGAGGAGACTCGGCCACTTACACTATGGCATTCTATTTCTACAACAAAGGAAGTCTGCAGGAATCCACATCTTTGTACATTGAACCAGCCTTTTCTTTTCCTCCCTTTCCTCTTATTTTTTTTAAAATATATTTTGGCTTTTGGAGAAAAGGTCTTCTATAGCCAAGAATGATCTTAAATTCTTGATCTTCTTGCCTCCACCCCTCGGGTGCTGGGATTACAGGCATGTGTCAGCACACCAGGACTATGCGCCAGAACCTTAATCCTTCCTGTATGATTGACCTTCCTGATGATCTCAAGAAAAAGTCAAAGTTAACCTCAGTGTAAGGGAGGGCACACACAGCTTCTGCATTTCACGTCCTGAAGTTATCTAAGGGAAATTTCTGTGGCTTCCCACAGCTTCCTCTGCTGTAAAAGAGGGATGTGTAGAACTTGCCAGATCAGCAACAAAGAGTGGATGAGGTAACCACTAGGGGAGAGTGAGGAGGTTTAGTGATGATAGAGGGACTTGAGAAAGGGCAACAAGAAACCCAAGCACCACACCTACTTGTTTCTAGAAAGCTGTTCTATGAAGTCCTTTAACACCTTCAGTGACTTCTCACTGTGCTTGCAGCAGAGATGGACGGTTTCTCCCTTTCCTGAGATGTGCCCGAGATGAATGTGTTCAGAAGAATAATGTTTTAGAAACGCTGTGTAGCTAGTTCAAAGACACAGCAAAGGCTATGGATACAGCCTTTTATCTGCCTGAGGTGAATGGTATCTTTGGATACAAGATTTTTCTCAATTTTTGATGGAATCGGAGATTTATGCAAATAGGAATGCAGTTGCTAATCCTCTTGAGAAACAGATCAAACAGGGACTGAGCCTTATCGACTGAAGATGAATAGCCATTTGATTCTCTCTGATTTAGGACCTTCCTAGAAGAGCAGCTAGAGAAGGAGCACAGAAAACCCACTGACTATGGAAGCTCAGGCGGAACTCCTAGGAAGCATGCCAGGAGCAAAGAAAGCAACTATTTTAAGCACCTGACAAGTGATCTAAGATATTATATTAATTTTCTGAAAATGTAAAATTTCTGTTTTATAAGTGTGCGTGCGTGTGTGCGTGTGCGTGCGTGCGTGCATGTGTGTGTGTGTGTGTGTGTGTGTGTGTGTGTGTGTGTGTGTGCATGCATGCATGTGTGCATGTACATCCAAGGAGACCAGAAGAGGGCATTGGGTCCCTTGATGTTGGAATTACAGAAGCCCTTGTCTGTCCCCTCATTTATGTGCTAGGCACTTAACTTTGGTCTTCTTCAGTTTCTCTTAACTGCTGAGTAATTTCTCCCCACAATTCCAATTAACAAGGTTAACTAAAATTTCTGTTGTTCTGAACGTGAATTGTGAATATTACAGTTTTTAATTATTTAACACAGATAAAAAAGAATGTGAGCTCATGCGTGTGCACATGCACGCTTGCACACACACACACACACACACACACACACACACACACACAACTCTATGGTACCCAGAAAGGAACTAGTTAATAGAGGATGCAGGTTTTTGCTTAGGAAAGTTAATTTCCTTCTGTCTCATAATTAGACATGTAGGAGCTAGGGAGAAGGCTCAGTTAGCAAAGTGCTTGCCACACAAGCAGGACCCGGGTTTGCTCCCCAACACAAAATAAAAGGCCAAACACAGTGGTATACTCTAGGGCTGGGCAAGTGGAGGCAGAAGAGTCCCTGATACTTGTAGCCCAGCTAATATAGAATAATTAGCAAGCCACAAGTCCCATTAAGAGAGCCTGATTTAAAAAATAAATTAAGGTGCTGGGCAGTGGTGGTGCACGCCTTTCATCCCAGCACTCGGGAGGCAGAGTCGGGTGGATCTCTGTGAGTTCGAGGCCAGCCTGGTCTATAGAGCAAGATCCCGGACAGGCACCAAAACTACACTGAGAAACGCTGTCTCAAAAAACTAAAACTAAACTAAACCAAACTAAAAATAAATAAATTACGATGGACAGCACTTATGGAATGAGATGGGAGACTGACTTCTCATCTTGAGAAGAACATGTGTACACATGCACACAGATATACACTTAAACACGAATACACATTTTCACGTACCCAAAATATCACTATGACATACACAGAGAGATGGAGGCAAGGAATAAAGAAAGAGAGAGGGAAGGAGGGAGGGAGGGAGAGACATATGAACTTCTGATCCTCCAGACTCCATGTGTTGCCCTACCAGGCTTACATATTTGAACTTGATCCATCTTTTGAGGTTGACCTTTCTGAGTGACTGACAAATATATCTCTATACATGAAGTTTATCACTAGACATGAACACACATACACACACACACACACACACACACACACACTTTGCTATCTGAATGTCTTAAAGATGCCATTGCTTGTCTGTTTAATGGACTGAATTATTCTGACAGCCCTTTCACAGAAGACTAAGAAGAGCCACCCACTTCAGAAAAGCAGCTGGGGTGTTGCTTATGTTTTATCCTCCCCCGTGTCTTGCCATGGAAATCCAGACTGAGATTTTAGGGGAGCAGAAAAAAAAGGTGAGAAAACACTCCTCCTGAAAGAGACAGCATTTTAACTAAAGTAAATAAATCAGGGAATATTCCAGAATAATATGGAAGCAGTGACAGAAGAACTTGCCACTATCAAGAACTGAGACGACTCCCAGAGTAGATTTGGATGAATGATGGTAATGTATTCCTGTCTGGTGGGGTGTCTATAAATAGCACCTGCCAGGCACGGGGTGGATCCTTCATGATTAGTTTCTCCCTCTTGACTTGCTTCATCAGTTGGTGCCCTCAGACTCTTGACAGTCGCTGCTGCTAATTAGGAGGGATGAGCTGGCCCCACCAGGCTGAAACAGGACTCTCTGCAGGAAGAGGGAGACTTTACCAGGGCCCCAAGTGACCCTTGGAGCAGATAGGTGCTTCTTCTGAGGGGGCATAGAGACATTCAAGTTCCCAGGGTGCAATGGAGTCACAGTTGCCACTTGAAACCTGAGATGGAGACCTTCTGAATGAGAGGCAGCCATCCTATTCTGTGTGTGCATCATCTAGACTCTTGGCTTCCACTTGGCCTTTCTGATTCTTCTGGTGTACTTGACACTGTGTAGCTCAAAGCAGCCTGGGGCATGGCTGTGGGAGGTGAGTAGCTATAGTTAATTACCTCCTACTACACAGATGATCCTGGGGAGAGGAGGCCTGGCATCTACAGTCTAGATTCATTACCCGGTCTCTAAATGAGCACAGGGATTATACATGGGCAAGCAAATGCATGACTGGTCTACTTAGCTCTGAACTCTGATTGAGGCCTCAGTCTGCAGAAATAACAGCACAGAAAACAAAGCAGGAAAGCCAGTGGCCTGGATATGTGTCTGTTCTTGAACTGGAGACCTTCCCTCCCACTTTGAAACCATTAGGTAACAACTTGATGCTTCATCGGGCACATTGGTAAGATGGTTTTATGATAGAAGCCCTTGAGTACAAGTATCATAAAGAGAAAAAACTTTGTTCATGATAATTTCCATTTCACTGAATATAGTTGATAAAGGAAGGAAGAGAAGATTAAACAAAGAAGAAAATGTAGAAACTGTAGCTTTGGGGCTCCACATTTCTTAGGAAAATGTGAATAAAGAGAAGTTTCTGGCTGAGATATTTACTTTCCTTATTGTGAAATGTTTTGGAAAATCATCCCCAGACTGTGTGATCTGATTTCTGCATATGGAATTTAATTATTAATAAGAATTCACACTTCTAATGAGCACCTGCTGTCTTCTTTGGGTCAGTATATTTTTACCAGTTTGGGACAAACATTAATCATATATGACAAACTATTATCAGGTTTGATGTATTGCTTTTTAAAAAGTTATTCTGAGATAATTTTAGACTTCTAGAACAGTAGACCATTCCCATACATCACCCACCCAGCATACCCTCATGTTAGCATCTTGCATAACTAGAGTACACTTAGTAGAACCATCAGACTAACAGTCACACAATACCCTTAATTGCATTGTAACTTCTATTGGATAGATATACCTTCTAGAAATGATAAATAGGAAATAACCCGAAGTTAGGAAATATGCTTAGCAATAATTGGTCAAAGAGAGAAAGATTTAGTAAACTACAAGTTGCAAGCTACATGATGGAGAAAGCAAATGTGAAAATACAAAGTATGGGGTACTGTAGGAAGAAGTGAAGTTGACTTACCAATCAGTAAGATGGCTCAGTAGCCACGTATTCAACCAAGTGCATGCCAAGTACAATGTTGTTAGGTTGACAGTGTTTGTGTCTCTACTTAACATGGGTAGATCTTTTCTTGTTATTTCCTGAACAATACAGTGTAATAACAGTTTGCCTAGTGTTTATCTTGTGTTAGGTATCATAGGTGATCTAGAAATGATTGAAAACATACAGGAGTGTGTAGGCACTATGCAAACACTTGTGTCTTTTATATAAAGAACTTGGATTTGGGGGTCTGAATTGGTCCTTAAGCTAACCCTTCCATGGATACTAAAAGACAACTATACATATTTCCTTCTGTCTCCCCTTTTCCTGGAGCATATATAATAAAACCTTTAGGCTCTCTATTTTTATGCCATTTTAATATATTTTTTATTATTATAATAAAATACCCCAAATACTTTATAAAGGAAAGAGGGTTATTTGAAGTCATGATTGTGGAAGCATGAAATCATGTCTAGGTTATAAATTTCTTGGTGACACAGTCCCAAGGCAATGCACGACAGCACATAAGTCCCTTGATCCTCCCCTTTTCTTACACTGTCAACAGGATTCACCCATGGGAGATTCCACTTGGAGGCCTTATCTAATACTAATTATACTGCTTACCTTCAAACTCCATAGTTACAATACATTCCTCTATCTGCATACCTCAAAATTGGTTTAAATTGGAACACAATGAGGCTTAGGAGATTCCTGACATATGTATCAATTAGAGGAGCTAATGAGATGGCTGGTGGCTGGAGTCCCTTTTGTAACCTCAGGACCATCCTGAGGGCTGGTTGCCATAGGCACAGCGTGATTAGACCTTTCAGGCCCTTCACACCAGGCTGATGGTTGATATAATCATAGGTGGATGGTCCTCTAACAAACAGTTTTATAAGATAAAGACTCAATATATCCTCACAGGATGGAGTTTAGAACATTACTATGTTACTGAGTATGTGGAACAGTGCACTGGGAGGGTGGTATTCTTATAGGACATGGAAGCCACACCCTTCTCCTATGTATCTCTTTCACCTGGCTATTACTGACATTGGTCTTTATATGATGATGGGGGGGGAGGAAAATGTAAGAAAGGGACTTCTCTGAACTATTCAATCAAAGATTGAAACTAAGAACATGGTTGTGAGAACCGCTAGTTTGGAACCAAGCTTTATAGAAAGGTGAACAATGTAGGGGTTGGTCATTCAGTGCAAGGCTCAAGGATGGCAATCCCACGACAAAACACTGATTAACAAGTAAAGAGCCTTGGCATGGAAACCTTCAGAAATGAAGACTCCAAGTCCAGGGAAAATTCTCTATTTTATGTTAATCCTGTTGCAAGAAGTGGACACATGGAGAAGCATGTACACTAAACACAGTACATGAAAACTCCCAGGAATCAAGAGGAGACATAGATCGGCAGATGAGTTAAATGCTGACATTTTAAACATTCTTTTACTGTCCTAGCAAGATGAGCTGGCATTTACTTTGTTTTGGGTATTAGATTCCATATTTCCAAATGTACATAAAAATCAGTGCAGGGTAGTAGAAGACACCCCTGTGAAAAGCCTCTATAAAACAATGCCCAAGAAAGTCCATGCATAGTGGAGATGTATTGAAGAATTTTATGACAGGATGATAAAGGCACCAGCAGTATATAGAAATCAATAAATTCAACTTCATAACATTTCAGAGATACTTTTCAAGATGATGCCCAGCCTAAGAAGAGGCTTGATTGTATATATTAAAATGCACCCATAATAGTTACAGATTAGTGAGAAGTGCCCAGCCTTGTTTGTAGTTAGGGAAATGAGAATTAAATTCACCATGGAATGCCACTGATACACCCACCATAATATCTAAAATTAATACCAACTAAATCTTCCAAGTGTTGGTGTGGCTGTGGGACAGTGAGGATTTGTATAACTTATAAACTTGTATCTGTTCTATGGAAATTAGCTTGGCAGTGTTAATGTGCATGCATTTGCTCATTTACCAATCCCACTGACAGATAGGCACTGTGTAAAGAAACACAGTTGTTTCATACCTGATGTGCTTTGAATGTGAAATTCCTCCAGAGGCTCTTAAGTTCGAACACCTGGTCCAAGCTGGTAGTGCTATTTGGGGCTTAGCTTGACGAAATGTCTCTGAAAGAGGGCCTTGAGGTTTGATGGCACTGCCTTACTTTTTGTGCAGGCTCTGCTTCCTGACTGTGGGCTGAATGGGACCAGATGTCTCCTGCTTCTGCTGCTGTGATTTCCCCACTGTGATGGACTGTAGTTTTTAGAAGGTAAGCCACATACATAAACCCTTCCTTCAACCCCTAAGTCCATCAACAGGGAAAGGAATCAACAAGTTGTGAAATGAAATCAGTACACCAGCAACAAAATGGTGTTTTATGTACTGTCTCCAGTGCATCTTGCATTCAGAATGTCAATCAACATGCCAAAGACATTATGCAAGAATATAAGCATGCAGACAGGCCAGAGGTTGACAACAGCTGTTCTCCTTGATTGAGTTCCATTTCATTTACTGAGACAGGGTCTCTCGCTGAACTCAGAGCTTGTCAATTCACTGTTCTTGTTTGCCCTATAGAGTCAGCCATTTTCGCCTTCTGAGCACTGGGAATACAGGAGGCTTCCACACCTGCCAAGCTTTTCCAAGGGTACCTGGAATAAACTCAGGTGCCAATGCTTATTAGACATGCATATTATCTATGGTGCTATCCCCAACCTCTTGTGTGTGTATATACCATAAATAAGGCAAAACTTTTATCAGTCTGAAATTAGTTGAAGTAGAGTAAATTATGCACTCTTGGAGTACAAGTTGGCTAAAGCATCCTGAAAAGGGAAGTTTGGGCTGTCACCTGGTAAAACATGTGCTGAGCAGAGAAAAACAGATAAAATTACATGGAATTCACTTTATTCTTGATGCATAAATAAGTGGTACATGTAAGCCAAATAAGTTGCATTTGCATAAGGCATTTGCAATGTTTTTTGTAATGACAACCTTCAATGCACCATGGAAGTATGGGAGCCCTGAGCCTGAAACTGGAAGCTGTATGTCCCTGTAGGTACATCATATGTGAGTGAAAATCAGTGACTTAACCTCTAGAGCCAGGTTCTGCCTTCTAAAATCAGCACAAAATAATTTATCAAAATACACATTTTGAGGACTACCAAAGCTCCCATGTAAAAAGATTAAGCATGATTACCATCTGACAAATGACAGCTGTAATAATGCTTCCATTTCTGGTTGGTGGCATATATAGGTTGACACATTGCAAATACTACTTCAAATGGGAATAATGCCTGGAACTTCTTATGTGAGACTTTTCCTGGGGAGACAAGACACACATATGTCTATTCATCACAGACAGGGAATCCGTGATGGACTCAAGTATGTACTACACTAAAGTCCAACTTGGGGAACTGGAGTTCATTGAGGTTACTAACAGGAGTAGAGGTGAGGATTATTATAGAAGCAAGCAGACCCCAAAGCATCTGCATCATGTAAGAGCACCCCAGCATGGATGTTGACTCATAAAAACTGCAACTCTGGAGTTCCCTGCATGGCTTTCAGACAGCTCAACAAGTTGGAGAGTCTCCTCTGGATGATTGGCTGGACAGCCTTTCCTTCTCCATTCAGAGTTACTGCTTCTGTACCTTGGACAGAGGCCTTCTTGAGTCTTCTTAAATTTTGGTCTTTCTAGATGTGTGAAGTTTGTTTAATTTTTGAGTCTGGGATACCACCCCCCAACTCCTGGATGGACTGTTTGAATTCATTACAGACTGTGATATACCAGGGCCAATGGTGCAGGAAGGGTTCAATGAGGTCATGTAAATGGGTTCCTGATGCTGTAAGACATTACAAATTAGATAATTTAGTCCCCTAGCAGTGGAAGCATTTTCAAAGGTATAAATGGGGTGGGAGGCAATCCAGTGGTAGATTTCAGCATCCAGGGAGCCAGAGAGCTCTGAGGAGGAAGTTCCTGGAACTAGAATGAAGGAGAGGAAGCTAAGGGGGTTGTATCCTCTGAATATGAGAGACAAATATCTAGCAGGTGCCCTGCATGGAGGAACAGGATAATAGACAGCCTGGCCTCATTCCTTTCTCCCTTGAGTGTCCTATGTATGTTCCTTATTGACAAAACTCAGAATAAAGTAGAAGGATAAAAGAGCTTCCTGGGACACAGAGTGGGGTGAAAATGAAGAGTGGAAAGTAGCTGGAGAGGCAGTTACCAGAAGTTGAAACAGTATGGCCCATGAACACACTGGCCATACAGTTAACTCCATTACACTGGAGTCTTGCAGTGAGGGAGGGTGATTGGTTCTAAAAAAGAGGAAAGAGAATTTATAACCAAAGAAGGTTGAAACTCAGTGGCTAGAAAATGAATAAGATAAAACATCAAGGATAGAAGGTTTTCTTTCTAAGCCAAGTTGATATGATTACTGCTAGCAGCCTGCCATGGTGGTAAGGCATTGTCGGTGATCAGATGTCAGGGGTGTGGATTTATAGCTAGCTGATGGAGCAAGGTTCTTGTTCAGATTGTATAAGGAGAGAGGAAAGAGCAAGATGAGGGCCAAGAAAAAAGGACTAGAGGGGTGCTGTCTGGACTTCACTTGAAGAGTCCTTTTTGTTTGCCATTAATCAAAAAATTGACCCCCCCCCCAACACTCCATTGTAAGGGAATAGATCCTTAGTTACAAGGCTCCTCCATTCTCTCTCCCACTTCTTCCTTCCTCTTGGTTGATTATTTACTGTGCAATAATCTAAAGATATAAAATACAAGCCTGGATGAACTTGACCCTTTATGTTTGAACATAGAACTCCCTTAAGGAAAGTGATACAGGTAAGAACAGAGATAAGGAAGCTTCTAGAAGTAATGTAAATAGAGGGCTATTGATTCTCAATTTTCACTGGTTCTTGATGTCAGAGAAATAAGTAAGAGAAGAGCCCTCAATTCAAGCAAAACAGTAGTGTGTGAGATGTTTTGTGTCATGCATACAGTCTGAACCCAGAGTAAATTAAGCCAAGTCATAGTACGGCTTTTTTCTTTTAAAAAATGTATTACTTATTTATTGTTATTGTGTACCTTTAGGAGTTTATGTACATCGTGTCCATGCAGGAGTCTCAGTAGGCCAGAAAAGGGTCTTAGATCCCCCGAAACTGGAGTTACAGGCAGTGTTGAGTGGCTTAATAGGGATGGTGGAAACTGAACCTGGGTCTTCAATAAATAGCAACAAGTACTCTCAACCATGGAAACATCTCTCCAGCCCTACCATGGCTTTTCTACATTGCAAATATTACTTTTGATAGAGTCTGTCTACATTTAAATACTGACTGAAGACATTCCACGTGTGTCCAATTGATACTGTGGACAGTGATAAAACTCATGATTCTCAAAACAGATGTGTTAGTTAAAATGATTACCTGTTATGTAGTTGGGTGTGGTAGAACTGATATGTGATCTCAGCACTCTGGAGCTGAGGCAGGAGAATTAAGAGTTTGGGGACAACTTGGGCTACATAGTGGCTACTTTCCTCAAGGATTAATCTTGAGAGCCTGAATAAAGGTTAGACTTGGAAAAGCCAGTATTACTAGGATGAAATAAACCGCTAACTTTAGGCTAGATATTCAATCAACTTTTGGGGTGATATTGTGTTCCCCAATATATCGTGAACACTAATAAACTTATCTGGGGTCAGAGAACAGAACAACTGTTAGATAGAAATAGAGGCCAGAAAATGGTGGCACACACACCTTTAATCCTAGCATTCTGGGGGCAGAGATTCATCTGGATCTCTGGGAGTTAAAAGCCACACTGGAAACAGCCAGGCATGGTGACACAAGCCTTTAATCCCAGGAAGCAGAAAGGTATATAAGGTGTGAGGACCAGGAACTAGCCTGATTAAGCTTTTAGGCTTTTGAGCAGCAGTTCAGAGACCCATTTGTATGAGGACACAGAGGCTTCCAGTTTGAGGAAACAGGATCAGCTGAGGAATTGGCAAGGTGAGGTAGCTGTGGCTTGTTCTGCTTCTCTGATCTTTCAGCATTCACCCCAATACCTGGCTCCAGGTTTGTTTTTATTAATAAGACTTTCTAAGATTTGTGCTACAAACTTTCTTGACTTCCTGTCTGTGAGCTGAGTTGCTCTGAACAAGTCTCTTTATACTAGTAGTTCTCAACTTTCCTGATGCTGTGACCCTTTAATACAGTTCCTCATGTTGTGGTGACCCCCAACCATAAAATTATTTTCACAGCTACTTTATAATTGTAATTTTGCTACTGTTATAAATCATAATGTAAATATTTTTGGAGACAGAGGTTTGTCAAAGGGGGGTATGACCCACAGGGTGAGAACCACTGCTTTACAGTGTTTCTCAGCTTCCTAATGGAAACCTGTGCTGCCATTTTTATATGCCAATACAATTCTAACAATAAGTTGTCGTTTTTCTCAATAGGTAGCAGACATGGAATTTTCCAGAAGGGAAGAGCAGCTTGAGATCTAAAGGGAGCTAAATGATGCAAAGAAAAATATTTAAAATCCCAGATGAAAGTGCTCATACCTTGATTTCAATGTGATGGAAATCAAATTAGCATTGACAGAAAAAGATGAATAAAAGGAATTTGGGTTAAAATTTGGGAGGTTATTGGAAAAATATAGAAACAAAAGGACTGATCAACTCAATGACAGGAATTAAAAGCTGCAGATGAAAAATAGAGATAGAACCTATAGAGAGCTGAGGTTGTTGAACAAGACACTTGAATGGAAGGATTTAAATGTAGAATTGAAAAGGTTTCTCAATGGAAGAAAGATGTGATGAGTCTAGGGGGTATCCTGAGTGCTGTGAAAATTACTGACAAGAAAACCCACATCTAGAATCAGTTGCATCAAATGATCAGATTATAATAAAAAGGAAATTAAACTACATTCATTCAGATATCCAAAAAGCATTATAAAGGCATTGAGACTTCTGCTAGGCAATGCTAATTTTGAACAAGTATGGAAACAAAGGAGTTCTTTGGGATATTGGGGTTTGGGGATCTTACACTCAGCTGAATGATCTTTCAGGTGTTAAGGCAACAGAAGACGCAGACAAGTCACCAATATTGACTGAAATCTTCTATTTATTCAACATAACAGAGATGAAAAACAAGATTAGAAAATCCACGACAGAAAAAGGATAGTCAGTAAATATCAAGATCAGTTTTAAAAGATTCAGCTCCATGGGGAGGAAGAGATTGCTCAGTGGTTAAGGGCACATGTTGCTCTTATAGAGGATCCAGGTTCAATTCCAAGTGCCCACAGTTCTTTGTGACTCCACTTACAAATCATCCAACATTCTCTTTGACTTTTGTGGGTACTGAATGCACATGGTTCATACACATATGTGCAGGCAACACATATATAAAACAGCAATAATACTGAAAATTTGTTAAAGATACAGCTTCAAGTAGCTAGTGAAAATGTGATCTTTTCAGTAGTAGTAGTAGTGTGTGTGTGTGTTAGTGTGTGTAAGTATTAGTGTGTGAGAGAGAATGTGTGTGCCCATGTGCATATATGTCATAGAGTACATGTGTGTACAGGTGCCCATAGAGTCCAGAAGAAGGGCTTCGTCTGTGGATGAAGATAAAAGTTTTTATGTGTGATTTCAGATTAAGAGACCATAATGACAGTGACTAACTTTTGCAAAATTTAATCACGCATAACATTATGGGTAAGAACAGTTTTTCAAATCTTTAGAAAGTAAAACATATCAACAGGAAGTAAGGCCACACTATGAAAACAGGAAATAAATACTAGATAGTACAAACTATAAGGATCAAACACTTAATAGACAGGCTCTATAAGTACAAAAGTAAATATAAATGACTACATACAACAAATCTCTATGACTTCTTGTTTGTTCTCTTTATTAACATACACTGGCCTTCTTTCTCTCTCCTGACCAATTGAGGTTTAACACCCAGGCTATCAGATGCTATATAGCTATACCAACTTGATTTCAGCTTTTATTTGGTACACTGACTTCATCCTTTTGGGTCTACCATTCTTTATGAGTTGGAGGTGTTTCCCAGAGAAAACAGAGCTGCATCTTGTTACTCCACATCTCTTCAGTGAGGAGCTGGGCTCATGCACTTTTGACGATCTTATTAAGAGAGGTTCACTAATACCTGTGATTTTGTTATTTGGTTTTATTTGGTTGGATTGTTTGCTCTTTTCTTTTTCCTCTATGGGTCTATTCTTCTATTAAGAGCTAGGAGAGACCTACATGTCAGCTTTAGCTAGGGTTTTTCCTAACAGCATTGAGACTCTATCCTGACCCTCTACAGAACTGCAATGCAGGAGGTGAAGCATTCTGCACTTGTGGCCTCTACAGGAGGCTGATGCCATGTTAGAGAGGCAGAGTCAACCTGAATGAGTGCATCTTCCCAGGACTTGTCATCCTGGCATGAGTCCAGTGTCTGAAGACTTTGGCTCTTCCAGGAGAGTGAGTGAAGGATGCTGGGATGCTGTCCAACTCCCACTCCACATGTTACTGCATCCCATAGCAAAGATGCATCTGGAGCTGAGTAGTAGTAAGTAGTGCTAAGCACAAGAAACACTGGTCTGGCCAACATAGTCTCAAGCCCAGGCACAAAACAAACCTAAATGGAAGGACTCTGTATGATGTCATGGAGCAGAACACAATGGGCATTCACTTGCACTTTGGTGAACTCATGTGCCTTTGAGAGCAGAAGTCAAGAGACTTGTTTATGCAAAGTAAATTTCTTTTTAGAAAATGCTTTGTTGTAGTCTGACTGTGAAAGAACTGAGGGTGTGCATCAGAGAGAATGACCCCTCAAAATTGAATTTCAGCCATGTGGAGAGGGAAACCTTAATACCACCCAGAAATTTCCACCTACAAGGGCACTTTTAGAAACCAGCCAGGCATTCACCAGGCAGTATTTATTTTTTAAAATTTACTGTCTGCCTGGACACATCTTGAAACAGAGATTATTAAGCTGAAGCCCTTTCTCTCAAATAATAATTGAGGGAAATAAGGTTCAGATGTCAGATGGTTGACTAAGCTCATATGAAATCTTTTCTACTATGGCTCAACATGAAGTATAGGGCTGAACTGAATGCAAAATTCAAGATCTGTACAGCTCAAGTCACCAAATGCTGGAAATTAAACATGGAAAAAGTCAACAGCTTGGCAGAATTTTCTGAATACTGCCCTTTGCCTCAAGGCTTGGATACCAGAATCACAGCAAGTCAATGCTACTGCTGTTAATTCATTTTACAAATGAGCAACATGAGGTGCTGGCCTGGAGTCACCTGTCCTTGGTCATGGAATGCATGTGGTGTTATTAAAATTTGAGCCCAGGTATATGCATTGTGTGGGGGAAATATGAACAAATTTCAGTTGGCTCTTAGTTCTTCTAGGCTTGGAATATGTATTTCCTGCTCCTATTCTAGACTCAGCTGCTTTATATGGTGCTCAGCCCCCAGCACTGGAGAGTGAGATCAGAAATCAGTATGTGAGTACAAGTGGGCTGTTAGGTATGAGATGACACTTCCTAAATCCCTCTCTAAGGCAAGTTAGAAAAAACGTTCAAAATGAAGAGTTAGGGATTATGTGGTCCTACTGCAGCCAGTTCTGTGCGGATGTCTGCTGTACCTGATACCACTGAAGGATGTGCAGAAACCTGAGATCAAGAGCCATGTTGGCTTCTCAGGGCCATACTGCCACTGAGGCAGTGGTGACGACATCCAGGCCCAACCACTGCCAAGGATCATGTTGGAGTCCATGGTTCTCCCATGGCTGGGATTTGTGCAGAAGTCTGGGTCCTGTGGTGTCACCAAAGGTCACATAGAGGTCTAAGGTTAGGGCCACAACCATTCCCACCTGAGTGGCCAGGCCCTCTACCCAGAGCCAGGATGTCTACCGGCCCCAAGATGCTGCTGAGGACCATGTCTGGGTCTGTAGTCCAGCCACAGCTGGGGTCTGTGTGGATGTCCGTGGCCTGTATCACCTTAGGAGGACTTAGGAACCATATGAGATGAAATCAGAGGCCCATGCTGAGTTGGCCACACCCCTTGCTGGCCCTGGGGAAGCTGGCCTTGCCTCTTGCTAGACACTACAGCAAGAGAGTGGGCCTCCACTCACTAGAGAGATGGCCCCTACCTCCCACCATAGACCAAGATGAACCACCCCTGAGGGAGTACATGTAGGGAAGCTGTCTCCACCCTTTTGCCTGAGGTCAGTGGCCTCAGGAGCCCAGAATGACCAGCATGGCTACCAACCAGGCCTACAGCCCAGTCTTTGATTGACCCACCCTAGCATCTAGCCCATCTAGGACCTGCTGGAGTGGGTGAAGGGACTGGTTCTGTGGAACAATACCCTCAAGCTCTCTAAGACTCATGGCAGCCATAGGAATTCCCAGAGTTTCAGTGAAGATCTAATAATGATGGTGTACCAGAAACCAGAGGCCTTGAACCAGACCAGTAACTCATTGCAATAAACATTTGCCAGTAAACCTGATGGGACAAAGAGATATACTCTATGGCACACTGAAGCCTCCAGGGCCACCAGGATGAATGAAGAGGTGTTGGAGAAGCAGGAAAGAAGGAGAAGCAGAGACCTTCCTGTTGTGGTTTGCTTGGGTTTGGTTTTGGGTTTTTTGTTTGTTTGTTTTTGATTTTGTTCGCTTGCTTGCATACTTTGATTTGTTTCCTTATGTCGGGGGGCATAGCGGGGATAAAGGGAGGATAAGGGGGGGACTGGGAGGTGAACATGATGTGAAACTCCCAAAGAGCCAATAAAGAAGTTAAGTTAAAACACACACACACACACACACACACACACACACACACACACACACACACACGAGTTGGGAATGAAATAATTTTGTCAGCATTGTGTCTAGTATTCTGCAGCCATCATCCTTTGTGTCCACTACTAAACTGATTTGTTCGAGTTTATGAAACAGTGAATGGGAACTCTATTGGAATTGATTGGAATCTGCACAGTTGATTGGTAAAATCTGACATCTTAACTTGGCTGAAATTTCCAATCCCCAATCCTGGGACACATTTATACAGATTTTCCTTTAATTTATCAAAGTTTTGCAGTTTTTCCTTAGATCATATCTATATTTTCTAAGTTTATTGCTTATCTTTTGCTGTTGGTATCATGTCTATGTGTCATGCTTTAACTTTCACTCTGTGGGTGTTCATGAATTTGAAGGGGTATGCATTCTGCTGGTAATAGTGGAGCGTTTGCTTCATGTCGGTTATCTCATAGGTGCTGTTCATGTTAGTTTGTTTTCTACCTGCTTTGCTTATCAGTTGCTAGAAGATGGGTGTTGACATCACTGACACTTGCTGGTTTCTCCTTTGCATTCAATTCACATTTGCCTCATGTACTACATTAATTATGTACAAATTCAAAGTTGTTAGGTTGGAAAGAGAAGATTGTGGATGCCCCTGTGCAGAAACTGCCAGAATCTTATAGGAATAAGGGGTGGTGCAGGGGAGGAGGCTGAGGAGAAGCTGGTCTCTGAGGTGGAAAAACAAACACTGGCATCCATAGCAAAGGAAGAGGACACTGAGGGAAGGAGAATAGGAGAAGAGTCCAGCATCCCTCTGGCATGCTCAGCCCTAGTTGTGGGGAGCTATGCTTCCAGTGTGAGTGACTACAGCTGTATAGAGTCAGAACCGTGGACTAGCACAAAGGGCTATAGCCCGCATGTGGAGGTCAGAGGGCAATGTATGAGAGTCTGTTCTCACTTCTATCAGGTGAGTTCAGGTATGGCAGCAAGAGCCATACCCCCGACCCATCTTGCTGGCCTCGCTCTTTACTTTTTACTACAGAGGATTTTCTTTTGACATGTCATTAAACTCCCTAAATCTTGCTTTGATTGCATCTGTGATGAGCTCTTTAAAGCTGTTCTAAATTTCTGTTCTCATAGTTTGTTTTATTATTTGTTTTGTTTAGGTGCAGGCTCTCACTATGTAGGTGAAGTTGATCTCAAAATTGTGATCCCTTCTGCCTTAGCTTCTCAAGTGCTGGGATAACAGGAGTGCACCACCATGCTTAGCTCTTTAATTATGGTCATGAATTCTTACATTTTTAGTTATAAGAGTTTCCATATCTGTGTTCTTTCATGCTCTGTAATTCTTGCATTAGAGTCTGTAACATGCTGCTTCTAACAGTTATTTCCTAAACAGTAATTCCAAATTCTGTGTAAGATCCATATCTGGTTATAGTGCATGTTTTGATCTTCATATTTCACCATCTCTTGAATTTTAAAATTATTTTTGTTGTTTTTTTAGTTAAATTTTTTTTGATAATTTCATACATGAGTATACTGTATTTACATCATTTCTACCTTTCCCCTTCCAGGTCTTCCCATGTGACTCCATCCCCTCTCAAATTTGTTACTTCTTCTACAACAATTATTATTACATATCTGAATCTCTCTCTCTCTCTCTCTCTCTCTCTCTCTCTCTCTCTCTCTCTCTCTTCCTTCCTTCCTTCCTTTCTTCCTTCCTTCCTACCTACCTATCATATAATCCATAGAGTGCAATCATTGTTGCCTGTATATACACATCTTTACAGCTGACCACTTAGGACTGGGAGACTAGATGAAAGCTCAGATGCCTTGAGTGATGGCGAGTATATCAGGCAGAAGGCTGGCTGGGTTGAAGGTTTGCTACAGTTGTTGCTAGAAGGTGCTGTGTCTTTGCTATGGTCCTGCCTTTTGGTTCCCATGTTGTCTTTTGATTTCTTTTCTATTGACACCTTGAATAGAATCTGGGTTAGTCTATGCTATTTCATCAGCATTAGACCCAGTCCCTGAGAATAGAGGGGATCACTCTTATGCATTTTGGATTATGTCTCAGACTTTTATTGTATCCGTGTCTCTAGACTGTGATCTTCATACATGTACCTCGGCGTATACATACCATGCATAGGTGAACTAGTAGACCCTTTAGAAGGCAGACTTGTGGGCAATCTATAGAAAACTGGGAAGGGGATCTTGGCTCTCATGCTTTTCACTCTTGTGCTTTCCTGTCCACAAAATGAATAGTTTTTCTGCTGTGTAACTCCACTACCACCACCCTGTACCTCACTGGATGCCTAAAACAATGAGTCTGTTTGACCTTAGATTAGATCAATGAGCTAAAATAAGCCTTTCCTCTTTGTAAGTTTCTTATCTCCCATATTTCTTTATAGTAACAGAAAACTGATTAATACATTTAGGATGGTAAGTTATTTTGAGAGATAAAAATGGAAGAAAATGATTAAATATTTTAGTAACTGAAGAGGAGGTTTCATCATTCAGGGAATAACTTAGTTATACTGGTGTGTGACTGAGATAAATTTAGAAGCTTAATTCCCTTGACTTTTGGGTACAATACTGTATAATGGAACAGTCATTTTCTTTGTAAAAGATTACAGACTGAAATCCATGGAGAAAAACATCCATCTCTATGGTTTCCTGGATACACTTTATGATCTTGGAAAGCGTTGGATCAACCTATTTTGTTGTAGAATTTAGGGGCTAGTTTAGTGTATTTCAATTAGATATCATGCATCCTTAGAACCAGAAAGGCTCCCACGGCTGAATTTCTTAACTAAACATCTCATGAAGATAAAACTGGAACCCAGGCATGGAGTCTGACTGAACTTTCTCCTCAGATAAAGACCAGTTCCTTGTTTCTTCTTTCCCTGACAGTAATGCCATCCCTGGTAAAATGTTCATGGGCGCTCAAGACTCT
This sequence comes from Onychomys torridus, assembly GCF_903995425.1. Classification (NCBI taxonomy): domain Eukaryota; kingdom Metazoa; phylum Chordata; class Mammalia; order Rodentia; family Cricetidae; genus Onychomys; species Onychomys torridus. The sequence continues at coordinate 104,375,239 of NC_050449.1, forward strand.
CTTCTTTAAGGCTATTATAAGTCAAGGTCATTGGCTTTGCCTGTATTACTGGGGAAATCACCAAGATGGGTGAGATATTGTCACTTCTTGAAACATACTATGCTCAAGAATACTAATACAAAATAATGTTTTTGAACATGTTTTTGTGGGAGGAATGGTCAAGAACACTTCATATTGAAATAAAATAAACTTAAACAAAATGTTACAATGGCCAAATAAGTATTTTATTCTATGCATTTTAAAATCTGCTTTGTCTGGAGATAGGGGTTTTGGAACAGGGTTCCTTATAGCCTAGGATGTTCTTGAACTTGCTGCATAGGCAGCCAACTTGTCCCTGAACTCCTATCTCTACTTACCAGGTTTGAAATGAAGATTAGTGAGTGCTAATTACTGGTCCTAGGCTGGGATACTTATAATTGAAGACAGAGAATGAAAGATCAAATAAACTGCGTAAGCATTGGCTTAAATGGGGCTGCCTGCTACTGAATGCTTACATGCGCCTTAACTATATTCACATTGCCTCCCAGTGGGTGTATTATGTGTTAGCTGGCTGCCCCACATTTTGTAAAGTATGAATAATAGAGAATTTTCATAATGGAACAGAGAATTATTATAATGGCTAACATTAGTTTCCATTATAATAGATCAAGATTTTGCTTTAAATAATATGGCCCATGACACCATTTTTTTTTTTTTTTTTTTTTTTTTTTTTTGCCAGAGCTAAGGATCGAACCCAGGGCCTTGTGCTTGCTAGGCAAGCACTCTACCACTGAGCTAAATCCCCAACCCCCCATGACACCATTTTTGAGTTCCTGGGTTTCCAAGTTATTTGGAATTAGGTCAAAGGCCACAGCTTGAAGCATCAAAGCCAAAGAAACATGACTCATTCCCAAAACTGTAGGAAAGAGAGGAATGAAGCAGGACTGACCATTCCAATGAGGTCAGTCACTTGCAGGCATGTCCTCCCCTTTCGACACTGGGACACCATGCTGTCATCTGTAAGGTCTTTACTATGGAACTGTAGAGTCAAGTTCCAAAATTTATTCACAAAAATATCTCATGAAGTTTTAAGTGAGTTTATGGGGTTTTTAATTTTTCTATTCTTTATTATTATTATTATTATTATTATTATTATTATTATTATATTTGTGTTTTAATTTTACACATCAGCTATGGGTTCCCCTGTCCTCCCCCCTCCCGCCCCCACCCCCACCTTCCTCCTATCCCCTCCCCTCCATTCCCATCTCCTCCAGGGACAAGACTCCCCTGGGGATTCATTTAAACCTGGTGGATTCAGTACAGGCAGGTCCAGTCCCCTCCTTCCAGGCTGAGCAAAGTGTCCCTGTGTAAGCCCAAGGTTCCAAACAGCCAGCTCATGCACTAAGGACAGGTCCTGGTCCCACAGCCTGGATGCCTCCCAAACAGTTCAAGACAGCTTATACTGAAGAGGATGTGGAACAAGGGGAACTCTCCTCCACTGCTGGTGGGAATGCAAGCTTGTACAGCCACTTTGGAAATCAATATGGCGCTTCCTTAGAAAATTGGGAATCCATCTCCCCCAAGACCCAGCTGTAGCACTCTTGGGCATATACCCAAGGAATGCTCAATCATACTACATGGGCATTTGCTCAGCTATGTTCATATCAGCATTGTTTGTAGTAGGCAGAACCTGGAAACAACCTAGATGCCCTTCAACTGAAGAATGGATAAAGAAAATATGATACATATACACAATGGAGTACTACTCAGCAGAGAAAAACAATGACATCATGAGGTTTGCAGGCAAATGGATGGATCTAGAGTTTATGGTTTTTGTTGGGTCATATTCAGAGCCATCCTGGAGCACATGAGGCCTATGAGCCATGGGCTGTGAGCTGGACACACTTGGTAGAATCTGTGTGTCATCATCAAGGGAAGATCATTCCTCAGGAGTCTGGGTGAAGAAGAAGTCTGTCTGCCAACAGAGAGGCTGCCTGGGTTCTAGCTAGGTGTGTCTCAATTGCACATTTGCCTATAGTTTGACCAGATTCCTAATTTCTCCTTTGTTCTGTTCCCAAAGCTCGCCCATATATCCATGAATTGACTTCCTTGCTGATTCTAAATTCTCATCTCAGAAATGAAATTTATTTGGTGTTATGCAAATCCCACAATCAGTTACTCATACGTTAGCATGAATGATTACAGATCCTGATCAAGATTGATTGAGTTTCCCCCTCGTCAGGGAAAAAGGCAGCTACTCTGGGTTTCTTATTTCACTTTGCCTTCTAGTGTCTGGAGGAAGAGTGTGCTCAGCTGGTCAGACTTTGCCTGCAGAACAATTTCTCCAGCCCTATTTACTTCACTTGCACTGTTTTGATGAGGACAATGGCTTCCTGCAGCCATATAAAATGTTTTCCAAATGAACACCCAGACACCTTGGGCTCTGACCACAGAACAGCTAAGCTCTGTCTGAATTCTGGGAGGGAGCAGAGAAGCAGGAATGAAGACGGTGTCACGAGCCAAGGCGTCACGAGCCAAGGTGACAGCAGAAAGTGAGGCGTTGACAGGCGGTAATCAAAACCCAATTCTCCTATGAATTAAACACAAATGCAGAGTGCAGATTGAACTTGGTAAGTTTTCCACTCAGATTTTTTTTTAATAAAAGTCACTATTCTTATTACGCATTCATGATAAGCTGGTCATGTTCATAGTTTCTCTTTCAGAAGGACTTCAGAACACCCACTTGTCTTGTGTGACCAGATTTTTCCAGAAGAGCAGTCATGACAGAAACAGAAAGGTTTGTTTGCCTTGTTTTGTTTTTTATTTTAATATCATTTTTTGCTCCTCTCTCAGCTCTCCTTCAAGGCTGACAAAATGACTCAGTGGGTAAAGCCTGTCTCGTGCAAGCATGAGCATCTGACTCAGAAGCCACAGAACCCACAGAAAGACCAGGCAGTGTGGCATGTGTGTCTGTTATCTCAGATGTGTGTGCATCCCTTAGGAGATGGGAGGAGGGACAGGAGAGTCCCTGGAAGCTCACAGGGCAGCTAGCTCAGAGTACATGGTGATAAAGAACAAGAGACTGTCTCAAACAAGGGAGAGGATGTGGACCAACACTGAAGGTTTACCACATGCTATAGCATGTCTACACACACACACACACACACACACACACACACACACACACACATGTGCGATAAAAATGAATGTCTCTCAATAATGATAGTAGCACTATATTTACATACCTAAGATCAGCTACTCATGTGACTCTTCATGGCCAAGTGAGTAGCATGTTTTACCTTAGCTCTAAGATTCTCTTTCTTTCAATGGAGGCACTGCCGTCCTTTTAGAAGAGAGAAGTTGGGGGAGTGGTATTGTAAACAGGTTTGACAGAAACTCTTGCACAGTGATGGAGCTAAAATTGAAATGAAATATGGAGGAAACAGCAATACAACTAAGGATAATATGGATACTGTGACTTGTTACAATCGCTTTTATGTAACCAAAGAAAAGTAAATAATTATAGACTGCCTTGTTACATAAAGAAGAACTTTTTGTATTTCCCAAACAAAAACCCTTAATTTTTCTATTAAATTGGAAATGAACCACACACAGAAGCATTCTCTTCCCAGACATTAACCAGAATCTAGTTCATATTCCCACAGGATCTAAAGCCCAATGGTAATACACTTTCTACGGGGGGGGGGGGGGGGACTTCTAGAGCTCACAACTTTTTATTGGTGTTTTGCACATAAATTAATTTTGACCAAAGATAATTCTGGTTACTATGTAACCACCAGAGGCTGCCACCAGCAGGAACTAAATCACTCAGGCTTTACAGCTAGCTGTCCTGACAATTCCTGCAGAGACTGTGGTTCACAGCATAGAAATGGGACTTCTTACCACAGCAGAATCATCACTGCAAGATATGAAACACTTACTTTTTTAACTTTAAGGATTTATTTCATTTTTATATATGTGTATGTATGTCTACAGGCATGTGTGTGCAAGTATCCAGGGAGGTCAGAAGAGGAAGTTTGATGCCTAGAACCTGGAGTTATAGGTGGTTATTATAGGTGTATAGGTGAATTGCCTATGTGAGTCCTGGGAACAGAACTCTGGTCCTCTGCAAGAGCAATATGTGCTCTTAACTGTGGAATCATTTCTCCTGACTTGACTCATAAAACACATTTTTTTGGAGTATATATACTACGATAACCTCAAATTTCCCTTTCACACTCCAATTATCAAAATGTTATCCTTACCACTCCAAGAATTTGGTACAACTACGGGGAGTGGTAATGTACAGTTTCCTCTCTACATAGAAATCTGGGAGAAAGTCAGTAAAGCAGGCACCATGCCCTTGTTTTCACATGGGTATCAGTTAGCAAAAGCCAGCCTCTGAAGCACCCTCCACACTGTTTCCAGTCAGAACCCACAGACCCAACAGGCAAGGCCAAACACCTGACTCTGTATCTTCCAAATCTGCAGGCTTCCCTCTGGTGGATGGTATGACCTCTCCTCTGTCTTTCTGTGAATTTCTCCTTCCATCATAGAGCCCAAGACTCTCTCATGTATCCTTCAGCATCCAGGCTACATTTCTTTTCTTTTCTTTCTTTTTTTTTTCATGTAATCCCTGGCCAGTGCTGCCCCAGGACAGTGAAATCCCTCCCCCTACCACTTCTCACTTCACACACATACTTTAGATCCATGTCAGTCTTCTCTGTTCTTAGGAGGCTTTGACTCAGTGTTTCACATTGCAGAGTTTCCAGGACAAGACCATCTTCTAAGTATCAAGTGGCTAACCATAGAAGCATCTTGTGACCGCTGTAAGTAGATGCACTGTTGACTATTTCTCTAGCGCTGCAGTTTAAACAGGACCCCAAGCAACTGCTTCAGGCGGCCCTAACCCGGAATGAATGATAGGAGAGCACTGCCCTCTAGAGGCCGCAAAGAGAAGAGGGCTTCATGTTTGGTCTCTAAAGCTAAGTAGATGGCAGCTTTATCTTTCAGGAACTCAAAGGCAAGCAGACATGAGCTCTCCTCTCTGCACAGCTAGAAATGGGACTCATCTGTCCACATGGGATGTTTTAGAATCTGCGAGAAATCTAAGACACGACTTTGAGATGAGCTAATGAGGGTCATTACTGAGACCCTTGGCTCCCAGGAATCCCTCAAAAATGCTAGAGGTAAGGCTTCTTGCTGGAGAGAGTGATTCTATGTGTGCGGAAGAAATTGCAAACAAACAAACAAACAATCAAACACCCAATGAGTCAAATTGCCCGAAGAAAAGCACCACAGCAGAGTGTGGTGGTACAGGCTTTCAATGCCAGCATTCAGGGGAGGGATGAAATTGGGATAATTAAGAGTTCAAAGCCAGTCTCACCCACAAAGCCTAGATTGTTCCACAATGAGATTCCCTTCACAGAAGAAAAATCAGAAAAAAAATCCAACAAATCTAGGCAATATATTTCTTAATATTTTGACACAAAGAGCAATGCCTAGAACCTGTTCCCCTCTACAGAATTGTGAAACAGTTAACCAATAAAAGCATTTTCTGTTGGGGATTGGTAGAGTACAAAAATGCATGAGGTTCCCTGGGTTTAGAGCTCAGTACCAGAAAATAAATTTAAATTAAATTTAAACAATTTTCTTTTGATCGAACAGAATAAAAAGAGAAAATGGAACAAGATGGAGGAACAAAATGGTGCTATTGCTTATACGGAAGAAAAGAGCCAGGGAACAGGAAAGAATGAATGTGTCTCCTGGGGCCGGCGAGCCCACAGGCAGGTAGAAAGGCTTAGATGGAAGCTGCACAGGCCAAGATTCCACATAAGGCTGTTAACCGTGCTTAGCAGAGAACACTTTCCCCTCTCTAGTCGTACACACACCTGCAAGCGCATGGCAGGCATCCTGCCCAAGAGTTGCTTCTTAGTGAACATCCCAAGTTCATCCTGGAATCTCCAGTTCAGGAACTTGGAGTTTCCGTTTCAACTTTTTATCGTTTCAAAACCACGATGCAAGTCTTTAAGGACCTTCCTTCCCCAGGTTGGAACTCCCTACCATAAGCAACTGATGTAGCAGAACCCTGTTTTCACCCAATCACATAGAGGATGCTGAGCTGTATGTAATTAAGGCACCGGAGCTGGAGCTGGTGGAGAGCGCCACCTGCTGTCGCGTGTTCCCAGAGCCTCAGTCACCAGCAACCAACCAGGAAGCCTGCTGGACCACAGGTATTCCGCAACAACGTAGTCTTGGTTCTGTTAGGTCACGTGCCTAAATATAAATGCATTTGCATAGTGGGGGATGACAATAACCGAGAGAGAAAAAAAAAATCTCAAATGGAATGAAGATTTTGCATGTTTATCCCGTGGTAAAGGGGAGGAAAAGAAAAACTGGCCAGCATGTTTTGTTTGTTTTTCAACAAGTTTACACATTTTCACTTAGAGAATTCAATTTTGTGCCTCGGGAAAAGCATCCAGAAGTCATTCTCCTGGCTTTATAAGATAAACGAGTTGGAACAGCCTCGACATTGAACACTACCAAATTAGCAAACAGCCTGGCTTATACAGGGAACCCATCAGTGGGCCTGACTCTAAAATTCTCCTACTGGTTTCAGCCCCATGGTAGACGCCCCCCCCCCACTCCCCGCACTTCCCCCCCCTTCCTGTGCTGCTTCTGTTTGCAAAGGGAGGCTATGGAGAGGAAAACAAAAGGGAAGGGCTTATAAGAACCCAACGGACCCCCCCAAACGCAGAATGGTGGGGTCCCTAGTACCACTTGCATCTCCTTCATGTGTTTATTATAGGAACAACTTCCTTGATAGAACAACAGCCCTGGGAGGTGTTTATTTGCTGTGATCCCTGACTTTCTTAGTAGCCTTTACTCACACAGCACCTTTGCATCTGTGATTATACAAAGCAGCATGCACTGTGTGGCAAGAATGCAGTGCACTGGAAATTTGAGGAAATGGATTTAGTTTCAGGGCCTTAAAGAACTGCAGCAGTAGCCTCAACTGTTAAAACCCCCACAGACTCCAGTTACTTTCCAGGTAAGGAAGGTGTGTACTTCATTGGTCAGAAACATACTTGATTTTAGAGGCATGTAATGTATTGTGATTGTAAGAACAGCTGTCACATGAGACTACATTTTAGACCAGAATAGTTAAAACATTTGCACCTAGAAAATGTTCTTACACAACTATTCAATTGTGTTTATTTATTTTTGTATGTGTGTATGTATATGTGGGGCCATGCACAAGTGACAGAATCTATGTGGAGGCCAGAAGACAGCTGGCAAAAGTCAGCTCTCTCCTTCCACCAATGTGGGTCCTAGAGATTGAACTCAGGTCACCAGGCCTCTGTGGCAAGTGCCTTTACCCACTGAGCCATCTTGCTGGCCTCATAGAAAATATTTTACAATGAAAATCCAGGGATCTTTATTCTTTTGATTGGTCTGTTTAAAAATCTAGCTGTGGTGATACATTGTGTACCCAATAAACTTGCCTGAGGATCAGAGGACAGAGCCAACCACTAGATTAGAGATAGAGGTCGGGCAGTGGTGGCACACATCTTTAATTCTATCACTCAGGAGGCAGAGATCCATCTGAATCTCTGTAAGTTCAAGACCACCCTAGGCTCCATGAGATTGATCCAGTATAGGAGAGAAACAGCCAGACAGTGGTGGCACACACCTTTAATCCCAGCACTTGAGATCTCAAGCCTTTGCTTGGCAAGCACATAGGCCTTTAATCCCAGGAAGTAATATGGCAGGGCAGAGAAAGGTGTGAGGAAACAGGAACTCACTCTCTTCAGGCTGAGGATTTAGTAGAGGTAAGAACTAGCGGCTGCCTCTTCTGCTTCTCTGATCTTTTAGCTTTCACTCTGATATCTGGCTCTGAGTTTTTTATTAAAAGGCCATCTAAGATTTGAAAAACATCCAATTTACCTTGTTGTGCTCACAGTAAGTAGATGACATAATATTAGCCCCAGAGTAATAATTTATAAATATGATTTAGCTGTCATAGTTCTTAGATGACTGAGGCACAAAAAAGTACTGTATTAGCATAACTTCTTCAGATGACAGCATAGGATCCTTTTGGTTATCCTTCAATAATTACAATTGAGTGTGTGAATAAAGAGTTCAAGTTGAAAACATGATTTGTGTGAAATATCCAACAAAGAGTGCAGTTTCATATCACAAACGTACTGGTACTCTGAGTTGAATTACCACTCTTGAAATTATCATCATAAGCCACAGAGATAGGGTTTTGTATCTGTGTCAGCAACAAATTAATATATAATCAGTTAAGGTCTTCCTACTGCAGTGCAAACATCTGTTTAAGGAAGCTGATATGTTTATCTGTGCTATTTCTGATTTTTGTAGTACATGTTTGAAGAGAAAGTTTAAAAACATCTTTTTACATGTATTTACTGTGTGCCTAGGGGAGTAGTGGCATGCACACATTGTGGTGTGTTTGTGGATATCAGAGGACAGCTTATGGGAGCTGGCTGTCCCCTACCATCATGTGGGTCCTGGTGATCGACTTCAGCCTGTCAGGCTTGACACCAAGTGGCCCTTGACTACCAAGCCATCTTACTATCCCCACAGAAATGTGTTCTTAAAATCACTATAAATGTGTCTTTAGTGTCTAGAACAATTATGATACTATTTCCAAAATACTTCACAAGAAAATTTCCCTAAGAGAACTAACTGGATGTTAGCATTTTCAAGAATAGTTAATGACACAACAATGATCACCTTGAGTGGAAAACAAGAACAGAAACAAAGACAAAACTCCTAAACTTGACCAGTGTATAGGGCACTGTGTTGTGAAGCAACAATTTCAATAAAATCATCAAGATTCACAGTAACTTAAGGAAGTACAATTGTAACTACTTGTCATCCCTTTCTGTATTTTCTTAACTTCTTTAGGGATCAAGTCACTTAAATCTGAGGGAAAATGATATCAAAATAAGACAAGGAAGGCACCTGAACCGCTTTATCATGTCCCAGAATGTACTTGTGACTGTTCCCTTCATTTTTCCCCCTTCTCCTGTGCAGGCCATTTTGTGCCCACCACTGAATTACGCATTTGAGGTTAGGATGTTTAACAGCTGACAATGTGCCCCTTCCTGCTTGCTTCCTAGCATCAGACATTGCATGCAGGGAACGTAAACATGGTAGAGCCTCAGTTGCAATGTTGTATCCTGTCTTACTTCCAGCCATGCTTCCTTACTGTCTGCTGGCCTTTCCCATTGTCCAAAAAAAACCTCAAACTCAAGAAAATGATGTGTTTCTTCTTCCTCAGTGCATGCCAATGTATCTTTTTGCTTCTGGATAGCCTTTCTCTCCAAAGTAACTGCAAGCACACCCGGCACAAGCCCATCACAGAAGGCTTTGGATAGCAATCTTCACCTTTACTTTTGATTTATTCATTTGTCCAAATCCCCACATCAGGCCCATTCTCATGGCTTTGTATAGCTTGTTCACTAAAAATAGCATACTGTCTATCTACTGAAGTCATGACAGTCACAATAATCTCCCTGGTATTCTATACACCTCAGGTTCAAGTTCTGGTAGTTGACTGTATCTTGTAAAGGTTACCAGGTTTACTTTATTTTCTATGAATAAAGGTAACTATTCAGTTAAATCTAATTTTTTTCTTATTAACTTACTAACTACCAAGAAACCTTGGTCCTCTATGTGAAACTAAATGCAAGTTTGAAGTTTGACATTTTAAACAAAAATGAAATCTATTTTCTATTTCCCAAACCATTTAGAACATCTTTTCTCTGGAAAAGGTCAGTTTTAAAAAATATCTGATATCTTGCCAATTGTTAGACTAACTATCTGAAAAGAAAAAAAATATATATAGAAATTTGTATGCTGTCTAAGTGCAGAATAGGGAATAATTTTGTTTTTCAGTATACTTTCCTGAATATTCTCTTGGAGAAAAACAGTAAGGGGAAACCTACTTTTCATTCTTTTCTGTGTTTTCTTGAGTTCCTTTAAGGAATCCCATTACTTAAACGTGAGACAAAGAAAGATTATAAATTATATCAAAGCAAAACAAAGTCTACAAAATATTTACTGATGCCCTGGAATGTATTCACGAGTTCTACTTGCTGCTTCCTCCTCCTCCTCCTCCTCCCCCCCCCCCTCCCCCTCCTCCTCCTCCTCTCCTTCTTCTTCTTTTACTTTTTTTCTTTTTCTTTTCTTTTGTTTTTTTTCTTCACCCCCTTTTCTGCTTGGAGATTTAAAAAAAGATTTATTTTACTTTACATGTAAGAGTGTTTTACCTGAATGTATGTATATGTACTGTATGCATGCCTGTTATATGTAAGAGTGTTTTGGCTGAATGTATGTATATGTATTGTAATGCGTGCCAGTTACCTGATGTTGGTCAAGAGGGATTTAGATATTTGGATCCCTTGAAATTGGAGTTACAGATAGTTGTGAGCCACTGTGTGGATTCTGAGAAGATAACCAGATCCTCTGGAAGAGCAGACAATGCTCTTAATGGTCAATCTATCTCTAAGAGCTGTTTTGTGTTTTCCATTGACCCCCAGGTTTGAAGTTAGTATGTCTAACAGTGCAAGATGCTTCCTCAGACCCTTGTTCAGAAGATAATGACTTTTTACATGATGTCTGATACTTTTTCTAAAGCAGTCCTGTTTCTAAGGATAGAGGGACAGCTACTACACAGTAACTGTGTGCTAAGGTACTTTGTGTACATGCAACCTCTCCAGCAAAATTTTAACTGTCAACTTCAGAGAGCCTGGAGTCATCTGAAAAGGGAGTCTCACTAGAGGGCTTGCTCAGATCAGATTAACCTGTGGACTAATCTGTGAGAGTCTGTCTTGATTGTTTATTGATATAGGAGAGGCCAGCCCACTGTTGGTGTCACCTTCCCACGGGTCAACCAAACTCAGGTTTTGTGCTATATAAGAAAATTTGTTTAACATGATCTTGTGAGGGAGACAGCAGTCAGTAAATTTCCTCTATGGTTTCTGCATCAAGTTCCTGGGCTGAGTTCTCTCAGTGATGGTTTATGACTTGTCAGATAAAAATAGACACTTCCACCCCCAAATTGCTTTTGGTCATAGGATTTGTCACAAATTTATTTGTCAGTTTTCTTGAAGAGGTCTGTAAAATGGGTCTGTTTTCTGCTTCCTTTCCATTCACAAAGCTGTTGTGCATTCTTAGGCATTTGGTGTCAGTTGTGTGAGTCACTGCTTCCTCTTGACTCTTGGGTAGGGCTGTCTTCATCAGTTGGCTGTCACTAGGAATCTGAACACAGCCATTGCCAATTCAATAGATGATTCCTGAGAAAACCAAAGCAAGCTTTTGCCCAGTGAGATCATGGGGCCAAGAGCTGGTGGAAGGATAAAGCCAAGGAACACTGTCCATGGAACTTCGTAGACAGAGAAAGTTGCCCAGAAATAGGTATCAGAGTGGAAGGTGGGTGTCCATGTGGAAAAAGTTTCTCAGGGACTTCAGTCCCATTAAAGGAAATAGAATCTTACAGTGTGAGTTCAATGTTAAAAACAACAACAACAAACATGGGGTTTTCGTGCCAGTATAGAACTGTCTGCCCCCAGCCCCTTGACCACCTCTTGACTTCAGAGTTCATTGTTGAAAACATTTTAAACTACCCATCTTCCTGAAGTCTGCAGTGATGTTTGCTGGGAGGAAGCAATTGATGTTAACAGAACATTTTAAGATTTCACATCTAGGGCTATAGAAATGGTTGGGCAGTTAAGAGCGCTGGCTGGTTTTGCCCAGGACTTGAGTTTTGTTTCCCGTACCTACTCCAGCAGCTCAGAACTGCCTGTCACTTTAACAACTGTGTATCCAACACCTGCTCCTAGTGTCTTCAGTTACTAACATGTACACACATGTGGGCGGGAGGGAGAGAATATCTTACAAATAGTGTATGGTTGTTTTTTTTTTTTTTTTTTTTTTTTTTTTTTTTTTTGTATGTGTGTGTACTATTTGTTTTGTTTTGGTATTTTTTTGTCTTACTGGGTGCTGTGGATATCGCTCTGTGTAAATAAAATTCTGATTGGCCAGTGGCCAGGCAGGAAGTATAGGCGGGACAAGAGAGAAGAGAATTCTGGGAAGTAGAAGGCTGGAGAGAGACACCGCCAGCTGCCGCCATGAGAAGCAACGTGTAAAGACACTGGTAAGCCACAAGCCATGTGGCAAAGTATAGACTAACAGAAATGGGTTAATTTAAGATAAAAGAAGCAGATAACAAGCAGCCTGCCACGGTCATACAGTTTGTAAGCAATGTAAGTTTCTGTGTGCTTTCTTGGTTGGGTCTGAGCGACTGTGGGACTGGCGGGTGAGAGAGATTTGTCCTGACTGGGCCAGGCAGGAAAACTCCAACTACAACTGGGTCTTTAATTGTTTTGATATTTTGTTGTTGTTTTGAAAGAGGGGGAGAACATGATACTGTGTGGATAGGGGTGTGTGTAGAATCTGTTGGGTGTTGGGAGAAGGGTAAGAATGGGGTCAAATACATGGTGTGAAAAGTTTTCAAATAAAAACTTAAAATGGTATAAAATCTATTTTTATGTTTGCTTCTCTAAAATTATGCTTGATCTGGAAAATTCACTAAGGAAGAAAGAAGAAAGTAGGGGGTAGGAAGGAAGGGAGGAAAGAAGGAGAAGATGGAAGGAAGGGAAGGAAGGAGGGGGGCTATTTCCAGTGCAAAACCCAGAAACTTCAAAATAATTGAAAAATATTTATAGTTATATTCAAAGATGTTAATATTATTTGAATTGAGTGTGAATGACTTCCACCATCCAGAAATTAAAAGAGAAATTGCAGTAGATGAACAAAAGTATCTGTAAGTTTTGTTTTATCTCCAACATGTGTAAAGTTACTTGTTTTGATAAAAATCTCTCTAAAGCATACCATTTTACTAATGTGAAAATGAGTGTGTGTGTGTGTGTGTGTGTGTGTGTGTGTGTGTGTGTGTGTGTGTTATTGGGGGCAGAATCTGGAGCTTTGCGCATGCTCTGCCACTGAGTTCTTGTTATTTCTTGTTCTGAGGCCTCCACTTTCTTAGGCCTAGCAGCTCCTGGTTTCTTGACTCACCAGCCTGAAGATAGCCATTGTAGGACATTCCAAACCATTCCAATTGTCTCCTCTTATCATTGGAAATCTCAATTCTATGGGTTTTGTTTCTCTGGAGAACAATGCGGCTCAGTCAGCCTGCATGGCTATTTGTCAGGCTGGGGACCTGCTCTTGGGAAGCACTCCTTACTTCAACAGCCCCAGACCCACTCAGAGTTGCCTCTTCCTATCCTACTTTTTTCCTTGACTATCTCTGAGGGAGGGGCTGAGGACACACCTTTCTGCAGATACATATTTTCCTTAGTCTGCATTTTGCTCATAAAAGATGGATGTTCAACACTTTTAATTTAAGTATCATGATTTTTTTTTTTTTTTAGAAATATAAGCCTCTGAAAACAAGACAGTTCTTATTCATGTCATTCTCACAAGTTTCATGTGTTGCCTGTCTTTTTGGGAACCAAAGTTTCATCTGCATTTTGTTTCTTTGCTTTAAAAAACTTCATTTCTCTCTTTAGTCTGAAAATGCTATGTCTTCATTCTTATATTTGCTTTGAAGCATCCTAATTCACTTATATACTTTAATATTGAAAGTAAAAGCCACATATCTAATTTGCTTTATTCCAGTAGATTAAATTTTAATAGATTTTAAGGCTTAATTTTACTTTGTGCATTCTAAACCTAAAAGTTATCAGCCTTTCTAACTTGTCATTGTCCCAAATTTCTGAACTTCATTTAGTCCCTTTCATTTCTACTTTCAAATTATCCAATTATTTTAGCTAGCTTGCATTTTTCATTTAATTCATTGCCAAATGCACCTAATTGCTTTTAGATCATTGCCCAAGTGGTATCCCTAACAATATATTAATAGCATGGGTTATTATTTATGAAATCATTTTCATTAAGACAAGAGCCTTCATTTCCAGACTCTGGTATCAGTTTTTCTACACTAATGCCACTGTGTCATCCAGTGTTCTCCAGAGGAATAGAACCAATGGGATGAAGGGTTTGAATTATAAGAGGAGTTATTGGCATGGTTTGTAAGGTCATGGTCTGAGTAGTCCCACAATGGCTACCTTCAGACTGCTTGTTTAGCCTAAGAAAGTGGAAGCCTTGGAACAAGATGGACCCATGAGACCCTGGGTCTCAGGCTGAAGATCTGGAAGCTCCCTGAACAGAAGCTTCTGGAAATCTGCTGTGGAGAGCCAATCTCCCTGCACATGGTCACCATCTTTATCAGAATAGATGTGACTATTTGCAAGAGATTGGGCATGTTGACTGTTGACATTCCCTTATAGAAGGGGAGGTTTGGGGAGGCTCATTCAACTCTAACCTGAAACTCCAATTGCCTCTTTATGAACCTCCCAACTAGCTGTATATAATTCTTCCCTAAGTGTGTGTGTGGCCTTATATTCTTGGGAGATGATAGCATGTATAGACTAGGGTGGGCTCCACCTATGCAGCCAGGGGAAGTTGTCAGCTATTCTGAAGTGAAGCTTTTCGGTGGTGCAGCAGTGTTGGGGTCACTTGTGTTCCTGTAAGGGACCCATTCCCAACTCTATCAACCAAAGTTAGACATTAGTGGAATTGCCAAGGCTCTGTGAGGAGAGAGTGGAAGTTTGTTGATATCTTCATAGGAGGAGTTCTTGTAACTGAGTCTGTGTTCACAGACTGAAGGGTCTAAAGTCTCATGACCACAGGCAGCAACAGCCCCAAAGACACATCAGCTCCAGAGGGTCGAATCTGAGCATACTGTGGGTGTCCCTTCCCTCTCAGCTTCTTTTTGGTCCCAGTTTATTACAAGGTGCTACCCACATTCAGGACCAGTCTACCCACTTAGCTGACTGACTCATGTATCAGTTTTTTCTGAAGGCAAAGCCACAGACGCACCTAGAGGTGTGCTTTATCAATCTCCTGGGCTTCTTTCAATCCAGTTAGGTTGACAGCTCCACAGCTGGTGCTGTTTACTATATTGATCCGTACTTACACACACTTTCTAGTCTGGTCAAGGGCAGTGACCAGCCAGGTTGGAAGGCAGAGGCCTGTGAATTGTAAGGCCTTGAATCAGATATGTTTGGGTCTTTGCTTCAGTGACTACTTCATAGGCACTTTTAAAGGTATGAGTCAGAGTTTATAGGTTGAGTTGAGGTAGGTTAATTATTTCTTTAACATTTTGATCAATATTTTAATTTTATGGTAGAAATTTTGAGCAAAAATAATTGTTCAGATATGTTTAATTATACCTCATGGTTTAAAAAACATTAAGGATATGGGCCTATATTGCATATCTTATCTCCCATGAATTACTAGAAGATACAATTTCCAATCCTACTTTGGTTCTTGTCTTAATCTACAAGGAATTTTAAAAATTACAATTGTGTATTTGTTATAGCTTTTCAAAACCCTACATAAGCATTAAGAATAGAGTGAAAATGGGTAAACATCAAGGATTAAGAGTTGACAGTAGACAGGAGTTTTCACCACCTCTTGGGGAGTTAGAGCATCTATTCAGTTGGAACATAAAATCTAATTGCCTGCATTAGATAATAAATCTGAGATAATTCCACTGTAGAAGCCCCTCAGAGTCTCAGGGGTAGAGGCAACTGGTATCACCAAAGTTAGAAATAATTCTTGGGGCTGAGAACAGAAACATGGCTATGTATTTTTAATGTATGGAACGCTTATATCTTCCAAGATTTGTCTCTCTTTGGTTGAACATAGTCCATTGATTTCTACCTTCCCCATCTCTGCTCAAAGCTAGAGTCCAAGAAGGCTAATGGAGAGAATTCTCTGAGTGCAGAGCAATAAGAATGATAGAGAATGGAGAGAGATACTGTCTAGAAAGGTATTTGGTGAAGTCATAACCTCCTTGTTCTCCTTCTAGGTTGTTGGCAGCCAGACATTAACTTCAAGGAGCTTGTTAGAGGATTTTCTTGTATGGGGTGATGATGTCAGAGAATTGTCTTATAAGGGGTGACCATGATAGAGGATTCTTTTGTATAGGGTGACCTCCTTAGAAGAGTCTCTTGTATAGGATGACCAGTGCTAGATGAAAGACCAATAGATCAGCTGGATCTGAGAATATCCTTCAAAGCCCACTTGTTCTACAATTCATTCTATCAGTAAATACATCCTTTCCTGGTATGCAGAGTTTTATCATAATTGTCATCATCATCATCATCATCATCATCATCATCATCATGTTTGATTTTCTAAAGCAGGATCTTATTATATACCCAGATTGGCTTGGAACTCACTCTGATCTCTCTGTCTCAGCCTCCTGAGTACTGGAGTGGTGGGTGTGCTTCTCCATGCCCAGTTTCAGGCATTCAGAGTTTCAAAACAAGCTAATAAGTATTTTGTGCTTAAAGAGAAATGAACAAACAAGGAAAATGACTGATTTCATGGTGTGTGATCATAGATTCCAGCTAAGCAGAAACTCAGCAAATTAACATCCCGTGCACAAAAAAGAATGATTAAAATAATTCAGAGGAAGTAGAGCCCATGAACGAATCAGAGGAGATGAAACAGTGTTGGCAACACAAGCAAACCCTCCCAGCATCCTCAGGAGATGAGAGGGTAGGGACTCTAAAATTTCAGTGTGTTGTGATTTTATAAAAAGTTAATACATTTTAACTTATTTTCTCCATGTGGATATATATGTGATTATGTGTGTATTTGCATATGTGTGTATATGTGTATGTATGTGTGTATGTATATACATATG
The DNA here is from genome assembly GCF_903995425.1 of Onychomys torridus. Lineage (NCBI taxonomy): Eukaryota > Metazoa > Chordata > Mammalia > Rodentia > Cricetidae > Onychomys > Onychomys torridus. The sequence goes on from NC_050449.1 coordinate 104,392,028, forward strand.
TGTGTATATGTGTGATATATCTGTGTATGTGCATGTATATTTGTGTATTGCATGTATACATGTATATGTGTGTATGTGTATGTGGACATGTACACATATATGTTTGTGGGAATTGCTGTGATCTTAGCAGTTAGAGGACAACTTGCTGAAGTTGGATCTCTCATTCTGCTTTATGGGTCCTAGGCATTGACCTTGGATTGCTGGGCTTGGCTGTGGGTGCTTTTACCTGCTGAGCCTCTCACTGACTACACAATGTGATTTTTGAAAGAGTGCAGGGAGACTAATGAGCTATTGGATTACTTAAGTTTGAACATAAAAACTGGCAGATATCACCAAGCCTAAACTGAGGTAATATCAACAACAGAAGCAAAGATGCAAAACAGAAAATAAACTCTGTAGCCTACAGCCATGCCACCTTGAATGCACCACAACTTATCTGATCTCCTAGATTAAGTAATACAAAATTATAAGTAATGCAGCACCTCACAAAACTGAGATGAAAACACCAGAAACTCATAGCGCATAGCATAACTCAGAGCAGGGTAGGGATGGGGAGGACATGGATCAATGGCAAAATCTTTCCCACTTGAAAGTGTTTGTTTAGCATAAAGAAGATAAAAAGAATCCCCCTGAAGCCTATTGCTACAATATTTCAGAACATTAGGAATTAGGTGAAAACTTAAAAGATTTTACAGACCAAAAAGAAATCAGATCACAAAAGATTAGAAATGAGAATTTTGTGCCTCTTGGCAGTAATACAAGATAGCAAAAGAGAAAATGTACCCAGATTTCTGAAGGAAACCAATTTTTATCCTAAATTCTACACCCAGTCAAACCACTGTCAGATTTCCGACTTAAGCAAACACAGTGTCCGACAGCAAGGTGATATTTGCCATGTAAGTGTCTTCCTTCTCAGGGAACTTCGGAGAACATGTTCTGCTAAGATGTAGCAATAAGCCAAACAAGAAAACAGGGCCCAGGAAGCAGGCAATCAATATCAAATCATGTAGAACAATTGTGAGACAGTGTGTGCTCAGCTGCCTAGATAAGACCAGTCTCCATCTGAAAGGAGTCACCATGAGAGTGCATGGGAAATTCTCTAGGAAGTGAAACAGTGGGAAATGCATCCAATGTGTTTAATTAGGGAAAAGGTGGGACTATTCTGGTAGAATGTATAATAAATACAGAGTAAGAGAAATTATTTTCTAATATGTAAAATGTAATCACAATTCACTAGTTGGAATACACACTTCCAATGAGGCCATCCACTGAGATCTTTTATTGGCAGTTACTAACTGTGGATAGTGATTCAACTGGTGTGTACAAAATAACTGCTTGCAGCCACTAAGCAGAGGCAGGTGGAGCTCGCTAACTGCAAGGCTAGGCTGGTCTACATAGTGAGTTCCAGATCAACCAGGGTTATATAGTAATTCTCTTTCTAACAACAACAACAACAACAACAACAACAACATAACTGTCTAGAATAGAGATGTATAACGATAGTTTGGGTCATTTCAATTTGACTAAATCCTCATCTACAGATGGTATTTAAGTGGGTATTTCCATAAGTGAACATTATTTATAAATTTTCATATAGCAACATAAACACATAGCCAACAGAATCAAACTTTTTTCTCTTGTCTATGAGACTCTGCTGTAGAAAGGTAGAATAATTAGTTTGGTATCTTCATTGCTTTCAGCCATTTAGAACAATTTTATTTTTTAAGTCCACTTTAGAAAACAAAACACAAATTAAAAAGCAGAAACTCACATCTGGTTAAAGTGCAAAGAATAACTGTGTGTAGAATGCTCAGTCATAAACAGGACATCTACATTACAGCCCCTCCATCCTCAAGGCTCCGGGAACATCTTAGAGTTCAGAGGACAGAAAGACTACAGTGTCCAGAGGTTGGAGAAGACCTGTATGAAGCTGTGTCTTCTGAACATGGCAGGACTGCTGTGCTCATGCAGTCATAGTAGCTATGGTTGCCTGTATAAGATCAAGACAATCAACATTGCAGATGGAGAGGGAAGAGACTCATGAGCCCCCACCCTTAGCTGAAGTGCTCTTGACAGCTGGTGGCTACTACAGGAAGGAGAGTCAGTTTTCCTTAAGGGTATGGCCACAGGTAGTGAGACCATACTCCAGTGGATGGCCACATGCCCATTCATATGTGGGCAGCACTAATTGAACTAAGTGGATTATAAAGAAATTTCCTCAAGGGGAGACATGAAATTGGGAGGAGATGGAAAGGTGGGGGATAGATCTGGGAGAGGTGAAGAGGAATGGTGGAGGCTAAGTATCATCTAATACATGATGTATCTGTATCAAATACTCAAAGGGTTACTAAAAATATTATATGCAAAAGAGACAAAATTACTACTTGTGTTTTTGGGGATGTTAAACTATCTTTTTCCAGTCACAGCTAATCAAGGGATGAATTTCAATTTTGCAACTATGATTTTGTCAGAAATCTCTGAGATTTTATAGCCACTATACTAAAGCTGCCATTTATAATTTAAAGCACAGACAATGACCCTCATTAAAGGATGGAGATGTGTATTTCTGATGAGCATAAATGAGCTGCTTATTCCTGCAGAAGCCATAATATTGTCAGGACCATATGTGCCTGTCAATATCTTGAAATATCAGTTGAAGTTGAAGTGTCAGAGTGGTAAGATACAAAGCTGGGAGTGTACCAATGAGAAAACCAGGATCAGGTGGAGGAAGTGATTCTGATCACCAATGTGAAACATGATCTTGCAACATTTCAAACCTCTGTCTCTACTGAATATAGTGCAGTCCTCTCAGGGAGGCCTGCTAAATTCAGAGCTGGAACAGGAATTGTTTCCCTTCTTGTTTTTCTAAGCTCTAAACATAAAGACCAATCTCTATGTTTTCCTTCCTGAAGGTCTGTCCCCATCCTTCATGTCTTCTCCCATCTGTAGGATAATTAGTCCTTGATGTTCCATGTGACTGAGAATATACAAAGGTAACAATGACAATATCTAATTAAAGCATGAACACATGGGCTTATGGGAAGAGAGTGCTGCCATAAAGCATCAAACCTACTTAACCATCTTTTGGTTGGATGAGTCCATCCACAAGATGGTGGTAGTTCCTTCCTTCTCCTGCAGGCTCCATTTCCTTAGACATATAACATTGAGGGTAAAAGGAAATTAAATCCATTTCATGGTAACAATAATGGAGGCTTTGAAAGCAATGAGATTCCCTGTCTTTACACTACAAACACTGACAGCACTATAAGCAGAGAGGGGATATGGTCCTAGGATACTTCCAGGGTGTGAGGTGACACAGATTGTCTCAAGAACAGAACATGTCCTTGACCTCCTGTTGTGTTTTTAAAACAGGGTCATTTGATGACATTCCACACACCATTAGTGATGACCTTCATGGTTTGATTTTGAAAGTCATTCACAGCCTATGCCATGTGTGTTGCACACCTCACTTCTAAAGCTCTTCTAGGACTCCTGACAACTTGTGAAAAGCATCCTGCTGGTCCCACGCTTGTGTCCTGCTTATTTCACGGCCCATGCTCTAGAGCTCTTCTGGGTACTTGGGCACCAGAAAGAGCCAGAACTTAAGAGCAGATAATGATGGCCACTCATGCTAAGACTTGGGTCACTAAACTCAGGGCATGGCAAGAAACACAAGGTTGCATAAAACCAAAAAAAATCCCCGTGTCCTATCTCTTCCCCTTTGAAAAATAGCTCTGGTAACTGACTTTCAGTTTCCCTGAGGCCACAATATGTCTTTACCTGCAGGACAAGGATGAAGCAGGAGCAGGCACACTGAGAAAAATGGTCAAGGGTGGTCAGAAAAGGCCTCTTTGATGAGCTAGATCTGCCCCTATAACTTCCATTTCTCTTTTTCTAGGGTACCTGACTTCTGGGGGGATCTTTGGGATCCCATATTCCTTCAGAGGAATGCCTTATTCTCATAAATACTTTTCTCATGCTTCTGTCCAATATTTCACAGCAGTGGTGAATAAATAGAAAAGTCCTTAGACAGGGAACAACCAAGGTCATCTATGTTTTAATGTATGAGGAGGTATGACTGAAAACAATACCAACACATTATTGGGGTGACAGGAAAAATTACAATAGCCATTGTGTTTCATAAAGGTTTTGCTAAGCAGTAGGCTGCTAACAGCATTGTTGCCTACTATTCATTGATGTAGGAAGATTCCCTAGGACTGTGTGGCACAGATTCTCATCCTCAGGAAGAGGGAGCTGAGCTAAGTGGAGAAGCCAGGAGAGTCAGTGACTTTCCATCAGGAAGAAAATCCTCCCTGAGTTGGGAAGGGCAATAGAATGAAATAAAAATAATGATTCTTGCATGCATAATTGACACTGTTTATCAACATCCCCGTTTCTTTACTAGGTAATTAAAAAATCTACATTTTTTTCTCTACTAGTGCATAGAAGCAGAAAATAGAACAAGAAAACTTGAAGGGAGACATGTGTTTCAAAAGATGAAAGTCAGATTTATTCAGGAGGTCTCTCCACATGCTCTGGCACCACACAGTCACAGAGGGGAAAAGTGATGATAGTGGAGAGAGGTAGGTGTCTGTCTCAGAAAACCAGACACTGGGTCTAATGGGCTCTGAAATGCAATCCCCAGATCTCAATGGGTTTCCAGACAGAAGCCATGGCAGACCACTTAAACTTCTGTGCTTAGCATAGAAACAGTCTGTGGGCACCAAAGAGTGAGCCATTCACTAATGAGCCAGTGGAGACAAGAGGAAAAGACAGAAGCACAGAGACAAAAATATAGATAGCTGATGCCACGTCAGGTGTGCTTGCATTCAATTGGGGAAAATCCTGCAAATGGCTGAAAAGAATCTGCAGTGAAAAGTACCCAGTGCTGAGGGGGCTAGAGCCCTCCCTTCTCAGTTGAATCCTTACATCCATTGGTAACCCTTTCTATAGACAAGGAGCTCAAAGGAACAAAGTATCGCCCCCCCTCCACCGTGTGTGTGTGTGTGTGTGTGTGTGTGTGTGTGTGTGTGTGTGTGTGCATGAAGGTTAGAGGTCATCCTCTAGTAGAATTCCTCAGGTGGTACTCATCTTGATTTTTGAGACATGGTCTCTCACTGGGGCCTGGAACTCCCCAAGTAGTAGCCTATTCAGGGTGGCCAGGAAGCCCCAGAATTCTCTGTTTATGCCTCCCCAATGCTGAGATTCAAGCATGTGACACCATTCTTGGCCTTTTATGTGAGTTCTGGGACTAGAACTTAAGTCCTCATGTTTATGCAGCAAGGACTTTATTGACTGGTCATCTCTACAGTCAAAACAAAGAAACTCAAACTAAAGTTCTGGGTCTGGAGATATGTGGTTCAGCTTACAGAGGATGCATGTTATGATGCCAAGTTTGAGTCTTCCTTTTTGTGGTGGGCCAGGCACACACTATTTTCATTCTTTCCTTGTCCTAGCCCAAATCCTGCAGAGCAGAGTCTATAGGGATGAAAATGGGGCTAAAATCCTTTCTGTACTGTTGGGTGGTTTCTTGATAAAGATATTCCTGGTTCTGTTTCCTGATATAAATGCTATTTTAGTATTTGCATTTTTATTCTTATGCAGACAGGATAATATGGAATATGTAAAATTATGTCTTATTTCATTTTTAATATTTATACATATTGTCCATAAATATATTATTCTATTCCACCTAGTAATAATAAGTAATTTACTTAAACATCTTTCTTTTAAAGAAGGTGAGCTCTGGGGGCTGGAGAGATGGCTCACAGTTAAGAGAACCTGCTGCTCTAGCAGAGGACCTGGGTTCTGTTCTCCAGCACCCACATGGCAGCTCACGATTATCAGTAATTCAAGTTCCATCTTCTTCCTCTATAGGTACTGCACATACACGGTGCATGGACATGCACACACATATAAACTAAAAATATCAATCAATCAATAAATCCATCTTTAAAAAATGAAATAAAATCCTTTTGAAAAGTAGATGAGTTATTGTGATTTACACATGAAGTGCTCTTCAAGGCTGTGGAAAGGGTTGGCTGTCAGACTGAAGAACTGTGAGAGGTGATTGGACCCTGAGGCACTAAAGTCATCAATGGGCTAATGCACTGACAACTCATACTGAACAGGCTGGAAGAGGTAAGGTCTGCTTGAAGAAAGTAGGTCACTTTGGACATGTCTTTGAAGGGAATTTCTTGTTGCTTGCTCTTGCTCTGTCTGCTTCCACCATGAGGTGAGCAGCTTTGTTCCTGCACTTTCTCCTGCTACCATAATGTTCAGCATCATCATACAACTACTGTGATGAAATCAGCCAACCACAGGTAGAAACCTCCAAAATGATGAGCCAAAATCAGCTCTCCTTTCTGTGGTTTTCTCCAGCATTTGGAAGAGCAGCAGAAAGCTAACCAACACATGATCTGTGTCTAAGTCATCACCAACAGTCATAGACTTGTGACACACACAGTATATACACTTTCAGAAATAATACTGTTTCTGCCATTTATATTTCTACAAAATGAGAATAAAGTGTCAATGGTTTTATGGCGGCTGGTGCTTATTGTTATTAATCATACAAAAGATTATGTTAACTTTTTCACTGTGAGGTTGCCTAATTCTTCATATCAAATAGATCTTATGGCTCTTTTTCTTGTTTGGTTTTGAATGTTAGAGGGTTTTGAGTGTGAGTCCTGGTAGAAAATACACAAAGCAATTCCTTCTCATAGTATACTTTCTACTCCAGCCTCAGGGAATCGCTCTTCTGAGGGCCAATCTAATTTTCAGGGAGGGCTCTAAGACCTGCCTTGCCCCTTCTGAGAGTACTTGGCACCTCCAAAGAGCTTGAGCATGTACTATATCATTCCTTCTAGACATCTACAGACATCCTTCTCCCTCAAGTACTTCCTTAAGAGCCAGATCAAGGCAGCTTTTATTTCTCAGAGTTTTAAAGGTAACAACCTTGATGCACAGAGCAAGTGAATAATGGATTATTGTTATAAACTACAAACCAAATTGATATAATGTAAGTACAAGCCCCATTCCCCCAGAATTTCATGTTATACCACTCCAATGGCTTTGAGAAAGGCTTAGTGGGTTGCCATTTTGCCTCTGAATATTTCTTGATCCTGGGTGATTCCATCAGTTTACCCCTTGCCACCTTGGAAAGGTGGGTTTAGAATCAGAAAGAATCGGTAGGAACTTCATGGAGTAGACCTCTAACTCTAGCTACTGAGGAGGTTGAAGCAGAAGAATTGCAAATTCAATGGCAGCCTAGGCAACTTGGTAGGATCTTGTCTCAAATAAAAAGTGAATATAGATTTAGAGATATAGTTCAGCAGCGGAGTTCTTGCCTAGCATGCCTGGAACCCTAGATTCAACCCATAGAACATAAAAAAAAAAGTTAAGAAAGAATCTATTGGGATTCTTGTTCTATTAGTATAATTCCTAAGAGTCTTTCTCAGCCAGTATATAGAACTTTTATAATGGAGGCAGGCTCAAGAATGAAATGGATGCCTTTAAAAAGAAAAATTAGCTATGATTATTATAAAAAGAAGAGTCGCAATCATGTCAATGTCTGATTTTACTGTATGACATTAAGAAGAATTATAGTAATGCTTGTTGAAGTAAGATGTGTTCAGTTAATTTAAGAGAATTGGTCTACAGCCAAGAGGGTGAAATTCGCTGAAATTTGAAGACGAGAGCTTGGACCACCTTGCCTTCACTGCTCTCTGTCACCACCCATAGGGTCCTTGGCTGTGAATGGATACTGAGAGGCCCGCTGATGCTTGGCTGAAATCGAAGTCAGTAAATGCTAAGAAAATACATATCTGATTCTTCCAAGTTGCATGCTAAGGGGTGAGGACTCCTAATTTGGGCCACAAAGTAACTGTCTTAGGGTTTCTATTGCTGTGATGAAACACCATGACCAAAAGCAAGTTGTGGAAGAAAGGGTTTATTTGACTTACATTTCCATATCACTGTTTATCACTGAAGGAAGTCAGGACAGGAACTCAAACATGGCAGGAATCTGGAGGCAGGAGCTGATGCAGAGGTCATGGAGGGGTGCTGCTTACTAGCTTGCTCTTCATGGCTTGCTCAGTCTGCTTTCTTATAGAACCCAGCACCACCAGCTTAGGGATGACCCCACCTACAATGTGCTGGGCCCTCCCCCATCAATCGCTAATTAAGAAATGCCATACAGGCTTGTCTGCAGCCTGATCTTATGGAGGCATTTTCTCAATTGAAGTTCCCTCTTCTCAGATGACATTAGCTTATGTCAAGTTGATGTAAAACTAGCCAGCAGAGTAACAAGCAGATGAAAGCCTGGCATATCTGCCTTCATTGTGTCTGTCTCCTTTACTTTCTCAGCCTCTGGCCTGACTCTGTATAGGCATGTGTATTACTATAGAGTGTCTGCCTGACTAGTCTATCTCATTTCCCTTCAATGTTGAAGGCATAAAGATAAGATCTCATGAGGCACAGAGTCTCAAGAATAGGCTGTCCCCAAATGAGTATAATTAGCCACAATGGCAAGACTTTGCCCAGGAAAAGATTCTCTCTCTCTCTCTCTCTCTCTCTCTCTGTGTGTGTGTGTGTGTGTGTGTGTGTGTGTGTGTGTGTGTGTGTGTGTCTGTGAAGGTCAGAAGAGACCATTATTGAATATCCTAGAGCTGAAGTCACACAGGTGTGAGTAGCCAAACCTGGGTCCCCTGCAAGAGCAATACTTGCTTTTAACTATTAAGTCATCTCTAGCCCTGGTAAATCATAGAGTTTGGAGAGGAAATGACTGATTATCTCCTGGAATGGGACAGTTTTTTGGCCAGTATGCAGCTGTTCTCCATGCTCCTCTTTATGATATCTCAGGAAAGTGTGCATTCTGTGCTACAGGCATCAAAGGCAGTTGAACACAGACCTGAAGGAGAGCTTTCCAGAAGGATCCCTTGTATTGACAGCTGCATGGGTGTGCTCCCCAATGTGTGCATGTGTGGTGTCATGTAAAGAAATACAGTGCTGCAAGAGGCCATAAGTACATTGATATTAAAGATGTAAACATAACATGTAGGGAGAAACCATTGTGGAACTTGGATATAGTGGAGAAATAATTCTGTTATTCTAGGCAGAATTAAACTTAACCAATGTGATGTTTAGCAAGATTCACATAGACAATGTTTGTGGATCCTACAGTGCCTATAAATAATGACCAAGAAGCTGGAGAGATGTCTCAGTGGTGGTGGTTAAGAGCACATGTTACTCTCAGAAGAGACCTAGGTTCGATTCCCAGTATCCACAGGGGGTCTTAAAACAATCTATAACTCCAGTTGTTCCAGGGATACAACACCTTCTACTGGCCTCTGAGGTTACATGCCATGTTGACATACATGTATACCAGTAATTCTCAATTTTCCCAACACTGCAACCCTATAGTACAGTTCCTCATGTTCTGGTGATGCTCAACCATAAAATTATTTTGTGTAATTTTGTTACTGTTATGAACCATAATGTAGGATACCTGATATGTGACCTCCAAAGGGGCCACAACCCACAGGTTGAGAACCAGTGATGTAGGCAAAGCATCCAGGCACATAAAACTAAAATTAAATTTAAAAGGTAGTGAGCAGATTATTGGTATTACTTCATGTGTACTTGTCTATGGTGATGCAAAGGTTTCTCAGGCTACTTATAAGGGCTTGGTTGGTAGTCTTCCTGAAAGTTCTCAGCTGACCACAATCATCTTGGCAGCTGTGGGGAGCTCCTTCCCTCATTGAGTCTCCATCTCTTCTGGTGACTTCCTTTCACTAGTGAGTATTAGTGAGCACCACGAAGAACAGATAGTTAAAATACTTTGGTATTAGAGTTCTACAGAGCCCCGGGACACTGAGGGATGCCTCTACGCCCATGGTGAACACACAGGAAGTGTGCTGAGCAAAGCCATCAGTTTTCCTAGATGGGAATAGAAATTTCTTCAGAAGAGGCTCTGGAAGAGCTTCCTTCGATGAAGAAAATATACTTGCGCTTGAATTTATGGACACAGGAAAAGATGCATCCTATAAAAATCTAAAGAGTTTACCAGCATCAACTTTTATTAAATTTATTTATTTTACATCCCAACTGCAGCTTTCCTTCCCTCTTCTCCTCCATTCTTTTCCCCCACTTCTTCTTCACACACATCCCCAATCTACTCCTCCTCTGTATCAACCATGCATGGCATATCTAGCTGCAGTAGGACTAAGCTCCTTCCCTTGTATTGAAGCTGGGCAAGGCCATCCCATATAAGGAATAGTTCCCAAAGACAGCCAAAGATTTAGGGACAGCCTTTCTCCCATTTTTAGGAGTAGACCTAGTAGACCAAACTACACAACTGTCACATATATGTAGAGGGCCTAGATCAGTTCCATGAAGACTCCCTGGTTGTTGGTTCCGTCTCTGTGAGCTCCTGTGAGCCCAAGTTAGTTGTTTCTGTGGAGGTTTTTTCCCCCCTGTGATGTCCTTGAGCTCTCTGCCTCCTACAATCTTTCTTCCCTCTCTTCAGCAGGATTCCCAAGATGAGCCTAATATTTGGCTGTGGGTCTCTGCATCTGTTTCCATCAGTTACTGGATTCTGATGACAATTGGGGTAGTCACCAATCTGGTCACAGGAGATGGCCAATTCAGCCTGTGTATCCACTGTTGCTAGGAGTCTTAGCTGGAGTCATTGTTGTGGAATATTAGTTTAAGATGTGTTACATTTGTTTATGCTGTGGAGTATTTGTTTAATGATGAAAGATGTGTTGCAGTCTTTTATGTTGCATTTGTTTAACTCTGTAAAGCTGTGTTACTTTACCTGTCTAGAATACCTGATTGGTCTTAGAAAGAGTCGAATGGCCAATAGCTAGGCAGGAGGAGGGATAGACAGGGCTTCCAGGCAGAGAGAATAAACAGGTTCAGGAGAACGAAAGGAGGGAGGAGTGAGAAAAGGAGATGAGAGAGATCACCAGGAGCCAGCTACCCAGCCACCCAGCCACCCAGCCACCCAGCCACCCAGCCACCCAGCCACCCAGCCACACAGCCACCCAGCCAGTTACGGAGTAAGAAGGAAAGAAAGGAATGCAGAATAGAGAAAGGTAAAAGCCCAGAGGCAAAAGGTAGATGGAATAATTTAAGAGAAGTTGACTGAAAATAAGCTAAGCTAAGGCTGGACATCCGTAAGAAAAAAAGGTCTCCATGTATTTATTTGGGAGCTGAGGTGGGGGCATACCCAAAGAGCAACAAGAAAAAGAAAAACAAACTGCAGGTCATCCTTGTAGATTCCCATGCATTTGTTTCTTTTGCATCAGATTTCTGTCTGACCCAGAAATGCCACACCTGCTTCTAGTCATCTCTTTTGGTACTCTCTCCCTCCCTCTCCCATGAACCCGAACCCTCATGTTCCCATACCCACCTGCCCCCAGTCCCTTTCCCAAGGAGACCCATGTGTCTGCCCTTGGGCCCTCCTTGCTACCTAGCCTGGAGGGTCTGTGCATTGCAGCATGGTAATCCTTAACTTTATAGCTATCCACGTTTAAGTGAGTACATACCATGTTTGTCTTTCTGGGTCTGGGTTGCCTCACTCAGGATTATTTTTCTAGTTCTATCCACTTGCCTTCAGATTTCATGATGCCGTTTATTTTTAACAGCTACCAATATCATTTTTTAATAAGCTTCAGAAATCCATTAGTATCTGAGGCAGAGGACTGGGCACCCACCTACCCATGGCTGAAGTACGGGGCTGTCATTTCATCTAATGAGGCAATCTGTACCATCCAGGACCTTACCCAGCGAGACTATAAATCCTGCACCATGAGGAGCATGTGGCTGTCTTGTAACGGCTCCTGCAGCCACCATTGCAGTATCTGGAATCTGCCAGTATGAGATAACATTGATAAACAGCACAGCTTTCCACCAATAAAACTAGAGAGCAAATTGAGTTTAAAGGCTTCAGCTAACTTCTTCTTGTGAACCAGTCAGAAGACAGAGGAGCAGAAGAATGAAGAGGGCTGGGTGTTCTGTTTCTAGGATGTGCAATGGGTCCCATGGGACTGCAGTATCTATTTTAATGAGCATCATATTTGCGAGTCAGCATGAATAGGCTTGAGTCTTCACCTAGGTCAGGTGGCAGTGTCCTCCTTGGTGGGCTGGTGTGTCTGGAGTAGCTGCTGGACCAGTACTGACTGTTGTCAGGGAAACCTAAGACACCCAGGCTTGACCACTGTGGCAGTTAGCCAGGTTCTCCACAGCAGCTTGCTATGCTGTCTGTTCAGTCTTTTCTCCATACCTCATGCAAGATACATTTGGCTAAAATAACAACAAAAGGATGCCAGTGGACCAGTTCTTCTGGCGTATGGGTAAAAGTAACAAGGACAAGCTCCAAGTAGATGATGACACCAATCAAAAGTCAAAGAAGATGACCTAATGCTGACTCTAGGTAGATGCATTTCCTTGATTTACACACCTTTAACAATAGGGGGCGATAGGCGCCCATGTTGCCTGAGGTCCTCAGCATGCTTGCTGGAACTTTCACCCTTTTCTGACTTCTCCAGGCATTTCCCAAGTGACATGTGCATGTAGGTGCTGTTAACTGTACCTTGTACAGCTCCTCAGTGAGTTGAACAGAGATAAGTCTGGCTGATGAAACTGCAAGAGACTCCATTGGAGATGACTGTTTCCACAACACCCTGAGAGCAATAACATCCAGCCTTCTAGCAGCCATGAGCGAGGCTGTAACAAGAGGTGTCAATGCCTCTGAGCTCTGAAATACTTCATGACCCATTTCTGTCTTTCACCTCTCCCTGAAGATGAACTCTTTACTGCACAGTTGGCATTGTGATAGGGAGAACAGATGTTTATGCAGAAGTTGATCCAGCTCACCATTTTGTTTGTCTATCCGGCTTCTCCCTCCCCCGCCCAGGGCATGGAATGTTTGAAGCTCCAAATCTTGCCTATCATTGTAATCCTGCATCTATCTGGGGTGAGAGAGAAGTCACTCCATATCGCAGAGAACTGTGGTAACTAGATGGGAGTGCAGGGTGGGACACAGTTACACTAAGTCATCTCGGAACCTTTCAGCTGTCCTTGAGTAGTGAATTCAGGACATGCTCAGGAAATACACAAGAAGGTGTAAGAGCCATGTGGTGAAGAAAGTTCTGTATTTAAGGGCTCCATGGCTATGTTCTTGGGGAAAGGCACAGCATATGAAGCCTCAATATCCATCCCTTCTCATACTATCATGGGAACTAATATTTCAAAAGTGACAACTTTAAGGGCAACATCAGCTCTAGCCTTGGCTTCATAAAAAGAGAACTCCTTGGTTTTCTGTGCACCTGTTTTAAACATTTAACTAAAGTTCTTGGTGAAGGACACTAATTCTCCACAGTGACTTGCTGGTCAAGGGAAATAAAGAAAAATCTGTAACTTAAAAGGAGTCATTTCCCCTTCTCTATCTTCCTCTTCCAAACTGAACACTAATATTTTCTCTCACTGTGCTGAGTATACTAGTATTTATCTCAGAATCTTTTCCTACCACCACAGGCAGGCTTTAGAGGCTGGATTCTGCTTAATGGATACAGGGGGTATCATTGCTGTGAGCCCAATACATTACACCATAATTTTCAACTTTTACAACCATTAATCCAAAGCGATCCACAACCATTTCCTGTGGAAGAAAGGGGAAGTGTGGTCATAACTTGTGGGAAAGTGAAAGTCTCTCAGGAGGAAGACTTTCTCTGAGGACTCTCTCTAAAACAGGGACAGTAGAAAATGCCATGCACAGAAGCATATGCAGTACATCTCTCTTGGATATTTTCTTATGCTGTTTTTTTTTTATGATTAAGAAAAATAACAAAAAGAGTGTTTTCAGAAACTGCCATTTATTGATGGGCCTTACCTCCTTTCCTGTCTCTGTTAATGAAACATCTTGCCTTTAACTTGGAAACAGCCAAGTGTGTGATGATTTGTAGCTGACAAGGTAAATGGTCCTCACTCCGTTCCTCCCGGCCTCTTGAGTGGGGCATTTGAAAAGGCCCCGTTGCTGTTTTCATCATTGGCAGGATTCTCTTTATTGGAAAATAGACAGCCGGGAGAATTTGTGTTGGGGGTGATTCCTCTTTCTTGAGAGGATGATAGCATGGCTGGAATTATGGAAGCATAAAAGCTGCAGGTTCTCTGTAATGGGCCCTGCTCAGGATTATTAATAACCACACACAGGCACTTTTATGTTGGCAACTGGCTTCGATCATTTTTATCGCGTAATAGCTGCAGAGGTTGAGTGAGCTTCTCAGTCTCTTTGCAAGATTGGGTCCCAGTTACATATAGTTTTAGAGCTGGGAGGAAAATCCCAAGACTCAGTCAAGAAATACTTATGAATTATTAATTCACGGAATAGTTTATGTAAACCTGCAGACACACACACACACACACACACACACACACACACACACACACACACCAGGGTATCTCATCAGGAGAAGCCAGTGGGTGCAGTGATGTTTCATTTAATCCATGCAACAATCCTCTGAGAAAGATGCTGTGGCTAGCCTGATTCCATTTCAGAATGTTGCTTAGGCCACGCCCACCAGCAACTGACTCTTTCTTCTGTAAAAGAAACAGCAGCCCAGCTTCTGCCTTTCCCAGATGTTTACAGCCTGAGATTGCTTGCCTACAGAGACCTCCTACACAGACAAGCCCCTACACCCACATATACATAATAAACATGCTGAAGGCCCAGAGTGTAGCTGTAGCAGGTGCCCCTTTATCAGAGGCACACATCACATCACCCTCAGACATCACATCACACCTCAGACATCACATCACCCTCAGACATCACATCACACCTCAGATATCACATCACACCTCACACATCATATCACATCACATCATACCTCACACATCACATCACATCATACCTCAGACATCACATCACATCACACCTGAGACATCACATCACACCTCAGACATCACATCACACTTCAGACATCACATTACCCTGCAGACATCACATCACCCTCAGACATCACATCACACCTCAGACATCATACCACACTTCAGACATCATATCACACCTCAGACATCACATCACCCCTCAGACATCACATCACCCTCAGACATCACATCATACCTCAGACATCACATCACACCTCAGACATCACATTACCCCTCAGACATCACATCACATCACACCTCAGACATCACATCACACCTCAGACATCACATCACACCTCAGACATCACATCACACTTCAGACATCACATTACCCCTCAGACATCACATCACATCACACCTGAGATATCACATCATACCTCAGACATCATATCACATCACACCTCAGACATCACATCAAACTTCAGACATCACCTCATACCTCAGACATCACATCATACCTCAGACATCACATCACATCACACCTCAGACATCATAGCACCCTCAGACATCTAATCACCCTCAGACATCACATCACCCTTAGACATAACATCAACCCTCCTGGTTAGCAGATTCCAGAGAGAGAATCTTTTTTTGTAAGCCTTCATTGCTATCTTTTAAAGCCTGTATTAGTCCCAATAATGACTCATCTTTGTTCTTATTATTAAACCAGTGTTTGAACACTGTGTGAATTATTACAATGAATGCCAAAATGGTACAGGCCAGATATGCCATAAGGAGGTCGTATATTTCCAGGAAAATGTCATTCATCATACAGGCAAAAAGGTTTTTAAATTCTTGTGAGGTAATGTTGTCAGCCATATCACAAGAATTACTACTCATACCTCACACATCACATCACCCCCTCAGACATCACATCACACCTCAGCATTTCTGAACACACCTCTGTTCTTCCTTCATTCCCTTGCTGCCCCTAGTCAGGGTTCAGGACCCAAGTTCAGGGTATTTCTCAGTCCCTTCTTCTGCTCCCTCCCCACAGCTGCCATGCCTTATGACACAGCAGGTATGCATTCTGGAAATAAACATCAGAAAGAGGGAAAGATGTCAATCAAGATCAAATCAATAAACTAGGAAACCAAAAGGAAAGAAATGTTTAGATTTCTTAAATTTTAGGTGTTACCATTTGAGAAAAAATGATAAACAAAGTCCTGGAAGGTTAGGTTTCTTAAATTTTAGGAGTTACAGTTTGAGAAATACTGATAAACTGGCCAAGTCCTGGCAATATAGAAAAAGAAAAAGAGTAGGGGCCAGAAAGGAAATACAGCTAGCAATTCTGAAAGGGTTATGCAGCTAATTATTATTTTCAAAGCTATACACAATTCACTAGCACATTTTAAGTCTTTCACTGCACTGGTCAATATCTGTGCTAATTACATTGAATATATTTAAGAAGTAAAGAGATGGGGCAGCCTTGAAAGATGAACAGGAGTGGAAGAAGGGAGCCAAAGCTGAAGACTCGGGATGCACTGAAGTCCCGGGGATAGACTAAGGGTTTAAGGTACAAAACATTCTTGAATTTTGTGTTTTATTTTGAGTGTGTCAATGTGTCTGTGCCTGGGTGTGTGTTAACATAGCTATTGATTGATCAATGCAGATTGACCCAGATTCTTAAGTTTACTTAGAACCATCACATTCCATGATCTGATACTTCCAGGTCAGAGGATAACTTGTGGCAGTGGGTTCTCTGCACCATGTGGATCCCAGAGATAGAACTCAGATCCACAGTCTTGTCAGGAAGCTCCTTTATCATCTCAGTCATCCCACTGTTCCAGGATTATCATAGATAGTGCAGTCTGATGAAGAAGGTACTAGTCTTATCTCTTACAGATGGGGAATGACAAAAGTTTTATGAGCAGGATGACACAATAGTTAGTGTGATTAGATTTCTAGCTCACATATGAAAGATTTAAGAGTGCAGATTCTTGAACAGTATGTTGCTTCTAGAACACAAATTATAAGAGAACTGAATTTTATAAAGCAATTTATTATTGACAGGATAATCTCCCCAATAATTATCTCTGCAGAAAAAGTATTTGGACCCTTCCCATTATCAAACATGAAACAAAACTCTTAAATGAAATATTGATAGGTCAGTTACAGCAACATAATAGAATACAATAACCGAGTGTGTTTACTTCAGTAATTCCAGAAAGAATTCTAATGAGTCACAAAAGAAAAAGGTCATATGAATCATTTCAAATGATGTCAGTGTATCTGACTTTTAGTTAGCTACTTTCCTTATTGCTATGATGAAATACTCGACAAAGAGCAATTTAAGAGAGAAAGGTTTATTTTGATGTACAGTTAGAGGGAGTATAGCCCATCCTGGTGGGGAAGGCATGGCTACAGAAGCATAAGGAAGCATCTGTAATTAAGATGCAGAGAATACAGGAAGTGCAGACAGGCTTTCAAACATCAAGACCCACCTCACTTTCTCATACAAGGCTCTGTTTCCTAAGCATTCCACAAACTTTCTCATCAGCACCACCATCTGGGGACTAAGGTTCAAACATAGGAACCTGTGTGAAACATATTGTATCAAGTCATAGCCATCAAGTAGTTAATTTGTACAATTTCATTTCTTGATGTCTCACTGAGGGCTTAGTGATCACTCTCTTCTTCTCAGTGTTTTGACTAGTTACGAATGTTTGCATTGATTGAAGCTCATCACAAAAACAAAACAAAACAAAACAAAAAGCTTCCCTGACAAAGCCTGAGAGCAACCCAGGTCAATGGGTCTACATATAAGTATTTGAAGACACTTTAACAGCATGGCCATTTAGTGAAATAGTAAGAGAAGTTTCTACTCTACAGCCTATGGCCTTCCCAGCCATGTGCTTTTGGCAAGTACTACAGTTTCAGGAGTGAAAGTCCAAATGTGGAGTAGGCCACAGGTCCTTCAGAACGGTTAGTTATACTACAACAGTGATGCCACTGTTTTATCAATGGGTATGTCTTGCCAGGCAAGTTATATTCTTGCATGCAGCGGCCAGTATGCTCTAGTGGATGGGCCCACTTCATGCACCTATAAGTAGCACTAATTTGTAAATGGATAGTTCTCTCCCACTCACCAGTTCCCGAATAACCTACTCAGAGGCTTAATATTCCTTATACATGCTTAGCCCATAGCTTGGGCTTATTAGTAACTAGTTCTTACACCTAAATTAATCCATAATTCTTATCTATGTTTAGTTGTGTGACTTGGCACCTTTTCTCAGTATGACATTCTAATTTTTCTTCCTCTGTGTCTGCCAGCAACTCCTGACTCTGCCCTTCTTCTTCCTGGAATTCTCGTAGTCTGGCTCTCAAGCTCAATCTCTTCCTTCCCAGCTTTTGGCCAATCAGCTTTATTATTAACAATGAGCATAATCCACAGCACTAATTAGACTTGGTAGATTATTAAGAAAGAAGGAAGAGGAGGAGAAAGAAAGAAGTTACAAGTTGGAGATGTGAGGGATCTGATCATGTTTCGATGTTTACCTCTATGAAATTCTATAATAATTTAAAAAAGAAAATAAAAATAATGTCTATAACCATTTTTAAAATAGTCCTTATTGTAATTTTTAGTCCTCACATTAAAATGTTGGAAGAGGGACTGGAGAGATGGCTGAGCCACTGAGCAGAACACATACTGGTCTTGCAGAGGACCTGAATTCAGTTCCCAGTACCTACACAGGAAACTCAATGCTGCCTGAAATTCCAGCTCCAGGGAATCTGAAACCTCTGGCCTCCAAGGGTACCTATATATATTATCATATACCCACACAGAGACACATAATTAAAAATACTAGAAAATAAATATTTTTAAATGTTAGAGGAATTTTCAGTCACAGGACAAGTAGAGGGCATGTTTTATCCCTGGCATTGTTCAGTTTTTAAAAAGTAGTTAAGTGAATGCAATAGGGTAAGAAAAGCATATTTAGATATTTGAAAGTGGTGGCAGAATTTTCCATAATCACCTATAGATTACTCATGGAAATCAAAGAAAATTAAGAGACCTTAATTTCAAGGTCTGAAAATTTAAAGAAAAATTCAGCAAGTGAAATGAATAGAGAGCATTCAAAGACTATCTGCTGAAAACTAGCACCAAATTTTGACTGAAGTATTTTATTAGTCAATTTAATAAAAATGTCTGAATACTAGTTTTAGTTTCACAGACTTTCCATTTGATAGTGAAGATTTTCTTGGCTATTCTTTAAGAACTTGGTGTGTGTGTGTGTGTATGTGTGTGTGTGTGTGTGTGTGTGTGTGTGTGTGTGTGTGTGTAATATTTGTGCTGGTTAGTTTTTACCAATGTGTTGTGTCACTAGTTAGAGTTACCTGGAAAGAGAGAACCTCAACTGAGGAATTGTCTCCATCAGCTTGGTCTGTGGACATGTTTGTGGGGGTATTTTCTTGATGAATAATTGATGTGTGTGGGCCCAGTCCACTCTGAGAAGTACTGCCCTTGGGCAGGTAGTCCTGAGGTGTATATGGAAGAAAGCTGGATAAGTTATGGGAACAAGCCAGTGAGCAACATTCATTCATGGTCTCTGGCTTCAGTTCCTGTCTGGAATTCCTGCCTTGCCTCCTGATGATAGACTGTGGTTGGGAAGTGTTAAGACAAATAAACCCTTTCTCTCTGTTGTACAGGACTGGCCTCTGCCAAACTGCAATCATCTTCCACGGTTCTGCTGCACCTGTTTGCAAAAGATTGTTACAGCTCAGTCTGTTGAGTACTAAAAGGGGGGAGGGAGAGTCATGGTATCCTTCCCTTGAGTATTTGGATACATAGCTGTGTGCAATCTGCCGTAAGTGCACATGGCCTGGTGGTTTGGGGGAAGGACATAGGTAGAGAAGGACTAGAAGAGAGGATGACACTTAGGTGGCTATGAGAGCACCATCATCCCAACTGGGTGAAGACTTCCCAGTGGGTCCTTTTGCTTTGAGGAAACACTCATCCTCTTGTAAGTAAATCCTCCTGTAAGGAAGCCTGCTAAAGTCATTGCTTCCCCAAGTGAACTTTGTTGGAATTGTACCTTTAGTTTGTCTTTGTGGCTTTAGGAGGGTGGTAGATGTTATTTACATCTCCTGGGAAGGTATTTTAGCCACACTATCCAACTTGCTTTTTTTTTAAAGCCAGTGTTATATGGTAGCAACAGGAAGCAAACTACTACAATCTTCCCTTTAGTTGTTTGTATCATTTAATCCTACCATACTAAAAATAACTTCTCAAAGACCTACTCATTTTAATACTGGCAGAAATAATGACTGTATGCCCAACTGTCACCTCCTTCTAAATCGTTCCCAATAGAATATTGTTAGCTGAATGACACTGGCTTTTGAAATATAAATGGATTTCCCTCCTCAGTCTAGGAATGTCACATCAATCTTCCCAGTAGATTTTCCAGGGCATGTCCAGAATTCTATAACACCTCTAACTTGCTGCAGACTCAAATTTGTAGAGTATTCCCTGAAAAGTCAAGGGCTATTTAGTTCAGTCTACTGGAAGACAAGCCCTTTTGGACATAGGATTAGTAGAGGCTGTGACAAATTGATCCAAAGGGAACATCCAAATTCACTCCTGGAATACCTTGTAACCTGTAGCCTTGGAGCAATCATTTTGACAGTTTTTTTCTCTTTTTTCTTTCCTTTTTTTTTTTGTACTTCAACTGTCAAAGCAGTCATTATACCAGGTTCTATAGTTCATTGGTAAAACTGTCTTTCTCAGCAGGCAGCAATAGCAAGAGTTCAACTAAGCCATTTTTGAAGGTCAAGAATTGATTGAAGGCAGTCTAAAATTCATCACCTAAAGATAGAGAAAAAAAGGGGAGAGTTCCATGTGTACACTGTAGTGAGACTCACTGTTAAGTATACTAGAAAATACAATTCAGAAGAGAGGGATATTATGTCATTCTGAGCCCCAATATATAAGTGTTAAATGCTGATGTATTCTAACAATTATACTGAGCACCATGATGGACAAACACATTAAGAATGAAATAGGTCATCACAGATGTGTTACACACAGTGATACTCTGTTATCTTTTTTAAGCATGAATACTCAAAAGTGCAATGAACAGTTGCTGATAGAAATCTTGAGAGATAGAATGTTGAACATGGTATCCCAGCACTTTAGGGGATGAAGGCAGGCTCATCACAAGGTTAGCCAGGACTATGTAGGGAGATACTCTGCCTCACTTCAACCCCATCCTCTGAGATGCTATCAGGCCTACAGGAGGTAGGATCTCAGTAGCACTCCTCAGAGCTGAAACATAGAATTGACTGCCTCCCTTTTATCCGGATGTGGTGCTATTTGCCACTTCAGTGGTTCACAGAGTGTAGCCCTGCAGGGACATATTTGACATCCAGGCACCACAGCAAAATTGTAGACCCC
Organism: Onychomys torridus; assembly: GCF_903995425.1. Classification (NCBI taxonomy): domain Eukaryota; kingdom Metazoa; phylum Chordata; class Mammalia; order Rodentia; family Cricetidae; genus Onychomys; species Onychomys torridus. The sequence goes on from NC_050449.1 coordinate 104,413,353, forward strand.
ATCCACACAGCTGCACAGTTCCATGCTGAGCCCTTGAATGACCTTGCTTTGACTTTGAAGAATGCAGTCTTTGCCTCAAAACTGTTATTTTCCCTCTTCTAGAATGCTCTTCCTTTATATGTCCCTTCTTTGACTGTTTTATTTTCTCATTCTGTTATCTCAGGTGTCAATGATTACTCTCAGCTTGTCCAGCTCCAAGAAATCCAACTCCTTTACCCAATTAGGACTGTTCTTCATTTTTCTCATTGTAGTCTGTCCTTTTGCTTCAAAGCACTAGTTAAAATGTTTAATCATACATTTATTTTGATTTCTTAACAAATAGGGTTGCATATTTATTTTGAGAACAAGAAATGTGTTTGTTTCAGTTTATAGACCAGATTCTTCTCCCCAGTGTGGTTGTCTAAACAGGACCTGCATGGTGACAGCACCAGTTGACTTGTCAGCATACATGGGGAAATTTCACAAGACCAGTCCCTAGACCAACAGCCGGGAAGGTGAATCATTTTCTTCCAAGGACGAGAACCCCTTACAGTTTAGTAAACCCTGAGTGGCCAGTCCTAAGCACCTAAAGCACATATACACATGAGCAACATGAAATGGACTTAGTGGGATGTACGTTTACATGTAACAATACTAAGGAAAGGGTCATGAAATTGAGGAGTGGGGAGGACATGGAGTTGGAGGCAGGAGAGTAGGAGGAGTGGAAATGATGTAAATATGGTATTCTTCTACGAAATTACCAAAAAAATTTAATTTAAAAAGTCCATATCATTTAGTATATGTAGACTTGATAAAATGTTGAATGGGAGATGAGTGAAAATGGAAACATTTCATGGATTTAGCAATTTAGTTCTAACCAAAACAATGGCAAAGCCCTCCTGAATTTAGTGAGGACTGAAATGGAAGAAGAAATAATACTCGGGAGGAGAGATTGAAGGAACATGCGCTCTGGAGTCAGTCCGAGAGCGCTCTCAATTTACGTGGTGTGAATTTGAACAACACGAATTTAGAGCATGAATTTGGACAAGTGGCTTGAATGAGTTCCACAGTGAAATTGAAGCTTTGGGGATGAAATCAAGTGAGATAACACCTGGAAAGACTGACTCTGATTCTGTGTGGGAGCCCCCAGAGGCTTCCTAGTGACAAATTACTCAGGGTCATAGAATCTGAGCTGGCTTTACCCAGCAGGGCTGCATATGGAGATGATTTGGCCACAGGCATGTTTACCAGGTGTTTGGAAGGGTCTACACTTGGCTGTATGGTATGCTTTGATCTTGTAAGGGGGAGGTCTTTGCCCCACCCCTTGTCATATAAAACGTCCTTTTGAATAAAGAACGAGTGTGGTGATATTGTATTCCCCAAAATATTGCGTACCCTAATAAATTTATCTGGGGTCAGAGAACGGAACAGCCACTAGACAGACATAGAGGCCAGGAAATGGTGGCACTCATACCTTTAATCCTAGCATTCCAGAATCAGAAATCCAGCGGGATTTCTGAGTTCAAGGGCCACATTAGAAACAGCCCGGCATGGTGACACACGCCTTTAATCCCAGGGAGTGACGGCAGAAAGAGAAAGATATATAAGGTGTGAAGACCAGAAACTAGCAGCATTTGGCTGGTTAAGCTTTTGGCTGGTTAAACATTCAGGCTTTTGAGCAGCAGTTCAGCTGAGACCCGTTCTGGATGAGGACTCAGAGGCTTCCAGTCTGAGGAAACAGGATCAGCTGAGGAACTGGCGAGGTGAGGAAGCTGTGGTTTGTTCTGCTTCTCTGATCTTCCAGCATTCACTCCAATAACTGGTCTCAGATTTGATTTTATTAATAAGTGCCTTTAAGATTCATGCTACCAACAAAGCTGTTGGGTATTGATCCAGGCCCTCCTGAAGCTATCCTGTGTTTCCGTCTTTCTTCTCGTCATTTAGGTCTCTCTTTCTATCTGATATTCTCTTACCCCCCTCTCCTCCACCTAACAACCCTTTGAAAGGTGGGAGCTCTGCTCTACAGACTCCCACACTCGTGGTGTGAAATAGGTAGTCTATCCTTGGTACATGACAGCTGTGTTCATCAGGCAGGTATGGCAGGGCTTTCTATATCAACCCAACAGACTGAATGAATCACAGACGGCATGAAGAGACAAAGGTCAGGTGGGAGACCAGGACCTGGAGTTGGCTGTAACTGGAGTTTCCCACTGGGGAGGAGGAGAGAGTATGCCTTGATCAATTACTATCAACCTTTTTCTCTTCTCCTTGGTATTACTGGGGATCCATGGAAGTCAACTGAGAGAGGAGATGAGCCAAGTGTCAGGAGTGTGCCTCTGACAGCCCTGTGGGGAAAGGGCCAGGTAAGGAAACCTAATATGAGTTGCTATAGCAATAGTAAGGGAAATTCTCCACCACCGGCACCAATCTGTGAGAGTCTGAAGGACTAATAGCTCTGGCAGGACACATGCTGGTGAAATTCAATTTAAAGTATGCATCTTTTAAATTTAAATGTTCCTGAGAATTTGAGATCTGGGAGACAATCTTGCTTTTCTCTGGGTCAATTTGACAAACAAACCCAACAAAAACACATTAACAACTTAAGAATGGGGTTTGGCGCCTCTATTACATGAAAGATATGCAAAAATTCTATGAATATCAGACATGCCGGTTGTGTTCAGATACTTGCACATATTGTCAGTAGATTTAAAGCATGAGCTTTCACACTGTGCTAGCTTTCTGTCACTGTGACAAATGCTTAAGGTGATAAACTTGTGAAGAGAAAAGGTTCATTTAGGCTCCCAGCTTTGGAGGCTCTGTGGTTCAATTCATTGTCCTTTGTTACTGTGGGCATGTGGAACCACATCTTTTTTTTTTTTTTCTTTTAATAGAAAACAGAGTTTTTTTTTTTATTACAATATATTCTATTTATAGTTTGCCCTCTCTCTACTCTTCTTAGTTCCTCCTCATTTCCCCTCCTATCCAGATCCATTCCCATTGGTTCTCTTGTTAGAAAACAGACATCTGAAGGTGTGCTGGATAGTTTTATGTCAATTTGACATAAGCTGAAGTCATCTGAGAGGAGGGAGCCTAAGTTAAGAAAATGCCTCCATAAGATCATAAGATTGAGCTGTAGGCAAACCTGTCAGGTGTTTTCTTAATTGGTGATTGATGAGGGAGGGCCCAGCCCATGGTACATGCTGCCATCACTAGGCTGGTGGTCTTGGGTTTCACAAGAAAGCAGACTGAGAAAGCCATGAGGAACAAGCCAGTAAGCAGCACTCCTCCATGGCCTCTGCATCAACTCCTGCCTCCAGGTTCCTGTCCTGTTTGAGATTCTGTCTCGACTTCAAGTGTAAGCCAGTTAAGCCCTTTCTTCCACAACTTGCTTTTGGTCATGATGTTTCATCACAGCAATAGAAATCCTAATTAAGACAAAGGGATAATAGTAAAATAAATAAGATGAAACAAAACTAAATAAATCAGAATAGAACAAAACAGACAGAAGAGAGCCCCCCCCCCAAAGTCACAAGAAACAGATGTGGATGCAGAGAGCCACTCATTTGCACACTCAGGAATCACATAAAACATAAACCCAGCAGCCATATATGCAAAGGACTTGTAGGGTTAAAAAAAATAAAATAAAAATGAATAAAAGTAAAAGATTGGAGAGAGAGAGAGAGAGATCCCCAACATGACACCATGAGACAAGGAACCTCTATAGATGCTGTTGAGTTCATTTTCTCTTGGCCAGCTACAGCTCAGGTGAGGCCTACCCTTAAAAGTTGTCAGTTTCCCCACTGAAACTCCCTTAGAGAAAAGTAACATTTCATTTTCAAGTGGTTACCAATTGGAGATAGCTTCTGGGTTAGGGATGGAGGATGTGTCCACTGTTCCTCTGACTTCCAGAGCCCCTTCTGGTGTATAGCCCTGAGTGGGCCATCTCAGTCTCTGTGACTTCATATGTACACCAGTCCTGCTGTGTTCAGAAGGACTTTAGAAGTCCTTCATTCCCTCCGGCTCTTAAACTCTTTCTGCTTCATCTTCCACAGGTTTCCCTGAGCAGCAAGGGGAGGGGTGATGGAGACAGTCCACTCAGGACTAAACATTTTGAGCTCTCTCACTCTCTCATACTGTATGGCTGTGCATCTCTGCCTTTGGTCTCATCTGCTGCAGAAGGAAGTTTCTCCGATGATGGCTGAGCAAGGCACTGATCTAGGAGTACAGCAGAATGTCATTAGGAGTCACTTCAGTAGGTGACACATCTTAAGTAAAGAAGTGAATGGCAAAATAGAAGTACCTGTCATATGACAGAGAAGTAACAGAAAAGAAGAGGAAGACTGGGGTCACACTATCCCCTGTGAGGACATACCTTCAATGACCTAACTTGTCCCACTAGAACCCCACATGGTAGATACTCCATCATCTCCCAATAGTGCTGCCACTTTGGGGACATTTGTTGGATACCCACCCAAATCACAGCACAGCCAAAATCAGGCCTCGGGGTAAAGGAAGACTGTGAGACATCCACAGGCCAGCCTTTATTTTATTGAGACAGAGTCAGAGCCAGGCGGATCTCTGTGAGTTCGAGGCCAGCCTGGGCTACCAAGTGAGTTCCAGGAAAGGCACAAAGCTACACAGAGAAACCCTGTCTTGAAAAACTTGAGAGAGAGAGAGAGAGAGAGAGAGAGAGAGAGAGAGAGAGAGAGAGAGAGAGACAGAGAGAGACAGAGAGAGACAGAGAGAGAGAGAGAGAGAGACTTAACTATGTAACCCAGCTGACCTGGAACACAAGAGATCCACCTGTCTCTGCCTCCTGAGTACTGGGATTAAAGGTGTATCCCAACATGTCTGGCAACAAAGGGCAGTAATAATGGCATCTTTCGTATCCTAGATAAATTTCTATCTAAATGTTTCTCTTTATAAATATATACATGGGCACAGATACACACACAGACATACACAAACACAAACTCACACACATGCATGTATGTGTGTGTATACATGAATGTATATATCTGTAATTGTGTGCGTATGTATTTTTATCTAGACCTGTCTGTCTGTTTCTACAGTTATCACAGCCTATAATGGAAATTAGTGGAATGCTTCTGAAAAACTCTGATAAATCTCTCTCTATCAGATTCTTAAAAATTATCCACTAAAGAGCACTCTAAAGATCATGGCTATGGTAGAAAGACACTCAGATTCTAGCCAGAGCAACACTTCTGGCACACACGTCTCTGAATGACAATTGAGTGAAAAATTAATAGATCTATGCATAAAATTTGAACATCTCTTCCTAACTCTAAGAATCTTTATAAAATAATCCAAAAATAAGGTATATATCTTTATAATTTTAAAGATTTTATTTTGTTATTTAATTTGTGTGTGTGTGTGTATTTGTCTGTCTGTCTGTCTGTCTATCTATATAGGTGTATGTACCCAAAAGTGAAGGTGCACTCAGAGGCCAGAACAAGGTGTTGGATTCCCTAGTCCTGGAGTTTCAGGTGGCTGTGAGCCTCCTGACATGAGTCTTGGGTACAGATCTCAGGTCCTCAGTCAGAGTAATAAGTTCTCTTAAGTGCTGAGTTATCCTTCCAGCCAGACATCTTTATAATTTAAAAATTTTAGAAAACTTTAATGCTATTTTTTAAGTCATAGAATCATAACTTCAGAAAAGGATAAATTCAGTACCATTGACCAATGGCTAGGAAAACAACAGTACCCCAGCTTAGTTGAAGGTGTCATAGTTATGATATCCACAAAGATTCTATACCATGTGTTAAAACATTGATAGAAAAAAACTACATACAAGATTATATGTTAAGTATTTGATAAGTAAAAATAATCAGAAGTTAATTGGCTAAAAAAGTAGAGAAAGTGGCCCATTTCATGTTAACAATAGTACAGTGTGGTACAGTGTGGGAAGTGTGGTACAGTGTGGGAAGCATTGTTAGCCACACAACATTGAAAATGCTTAGTTAAATAAAGCTTTGGAGTGTTGTTGAACATCAGACTATTTCAGACTGAATTTTTACTTTTCCCTACAGGAAGATGCCTAAGGAAGGAAGGAAGGGATTACTTGGCTCATTCTGCTGGTACAGTCTGTCACAGCAGGGGAAGATTCCTAAGAGCAGTGAGCTGTGTCAGCAAGGTTGTGAGGCAGCTGGTCCCACACATCCACCATAAGGAAGCCAAGAGCTGACCACTGCTGCTAACCTGACTTTCTCCAACCGGCCTGTGGGCTGGTGCTGCACATTCAGGGTGGGTCTCCTCTCTTTAGTTAAACCTCTCTCAGATGATTCCAAAGACAGTCAAATTCAAAGGAGATTAGCCTTAACACAGAGCATTCTATACTTTGCAGACTTATCTGACTGACTGTGTTCACTCTGAAAAAGACTTCAAGGATTGTCTCACCTGGGACAACCCTCTGGAATGTGATAATTGTAATACAAATGGAAGTAACTACCTATGGAGTTTGTATTAGACTATGTACCAGTTTAAGATGCTAAAGAATTTCGAAATTTAATTTGAAATTTTGAAAATTAAAGTTTCACATTTAATGTTTACAATAATTCTGCTAGCTAGGCATTATTAGCACCCCCATAATATAGGGTAGGAAATTTAGGTTATGAATATTCCCCAAACTTACATACCAATAGCAAACACAGACCCGGAATCTGGAACCTATGTTTCTGTATAGACTTAGGCACTGTGTCATGATATGATGTCACTGTCTGTGACTGAGTGAATGAGCTTCCTCCATAGTCTTGGCCATTTGAGTACTGGGTCTCCAGTTGGTGCTATTTGGGGAGGCTTAGGGGTGTAGCCTAACTTGGTGAAGTTTCAGGCCGGTTAGAGACCCCTTAGAAGTAGAAAAATAAAAACAAAAAGGAAGGTGCCTGAGAAATGACACTCAAGGCTGCTCTGACCTACATATATGTGCACACATGAACTCTCACACAAATGTTCCCACACACAGGGACATGCATGCACACATGTACACAAAGTATTGATGATCAAGATGCTCAAACTGTTTTATATAAGCCTATGTAAGTCATGAACTAACTATATGGCTCACTAACAGCTAAGCCAGGTCATGTCTTTAATCTTCAAAACAAATGTTTAAACTGAAGAATCTTTCTGACATTTAATTTATTGTCTGTGTTTAAGGTGTAAGAGATTTGAATATCTTTGGAGATAATATGATCTGTGTTTCAGATAAGATCTACCTTGTCAATCATTTCAACATTTTCCTATCACTTTTTAGATGCTCATTGCCAGGACAGAATGAATAAATGAAAATAAAATTTGATTATAATGGTTCTCATTCATCACAGTGAGAGACATGTCAGTATACATGAGAGGAAAAATACTTTGTTAGACCTTTTCAGAACAGCTAAGATAAAACATCTAGCTCTGATGATGTCATTTCTACGGGAGACTTGGCTTAGGTTTTATAACCTGTTTTGGTGTCTCACTGTAGCATGGTCAATGGAAAAATAACATGCCAGATAAATAAACATAGAAAAAAATATCTTTAGAAAGCTGTCCATGCTGTATCATGACAGGTCTGAGTGGTGGCAGTCTCCAGGTGTGAACCAAGTAGATTTTGTCCTTCCATGGCTTCCTTCTGGTCACTTGGCTCATAATTGGGGATTGTCATCACCCAGATCTGCCAAGACACAACTTGGGCAGCTTTCTACAGATATTTTCTTCATGGAAAATCAATTTGAGATCTGCCATCCAACACAACCAGAGGTTGTTAAGAACGGCCATGGCCATGTACCTGGAATTGAGAGGAGGCTATGGAAAATAGTGGTGCAGAGCCCTGGGGCCAGAACAGGTTGGGGCATCTCAGCTCTAGCCTCAATGTGCATTTGAAACCTCTGGTTTCTCTGCAGCCTGATGGGGGATTGTGTAATCTAGATCTAAGATGACTATGTATCTGAAGTCGGTGCCATGGCATTGCACAGGCACACAGTAAATCCTGAATTTCAATACTTCTTCCTAGATACCCCTCACCTCTAGCCATATGGCAATTGGTTGTGTGGCTGACAGGGAAAGCTGGCATCTGGGTTGGCACTCCTTCTAGAGCAAGCTCAGCCCTCGGTTTAACTTTGATCACTCTCAAGACACAGCAAGACTTGACCAGCCTTTTGGAAGACTTAGGTGGAAGGCAATGGGTACCCTTAGCAGGTTTACAAGCAAGAGACAAGAAATGTGAGAAATGATGCAGGAAGTGGTGACATAAATAGAAGAGGTAATAGACAGAAAGGAGTCAAGGATGAAGCAAGATGCACAGAACCAAACGAGAGAGAACTAAAATGACAGGAGAAAAGAGAGCTTCACCGGAAGTGGAGAGTCGATTTCTGTGACAGCAGAACGCACACAGGGATCCACAGCCTCTTTAGCAGTGTTTGTCTTCCAGCCTGACCTGGACTAGTGAGCACTGATGAGAAATGGTACAGTGACAAAGCACCCAAGAGAAACAGCTCCAGGAAGGAAAGATGGCTCTTGGCGCATGGTATCAAAAACGTTGGCCAAAGATTGGATAGGTCTATGGCAAGGCAGAAATATGGCAGAAGGGCATTACAGTAGAGAAAAGAGGCTTATCTCATGATATGTAAGAGAGAGAGAAAGGGAGAGAGAGAGAGAGAGAGAGAGAGAGAGAGAGAGAGAGAGAGAGAGAGAAGGGGAGTTGGGAATGAGATACACACTTAACTCACTGTTTTGAAAGGGCAAAAATCTCCATCTAGATAGGTAATCAGCCCTAGGGGAGAATCTAATACAATTATTCTACTAAATGGATATAGTGCTAAAATGACTCCTAATAATGTACTGTTATATCCACAGATCAGGATTTCTCAATCCTTATCATAGAAGCTTCTCCTTACAGAAGATAGAAATCAATCCACAGACCCCCAGTTAGTCAATGTACAGGGATTTAGAGGAGGACTCAGTTCTAAATAGGAGTGCACATCACATTCCTCCCCATAAGACTCAGGGATCTTAGACTGTAAGAGCCAGGGGTGGTGGACAGCATCAAGAAGACTATGTTTTCCAGATACAACAAGGAAGGTCACATATGAAGACATTACAATTGTGACAGCATGTGCATGGTCTGTACAAGCTCTAGCCAGACAAAAATCATAGCATAGAGAGGGAAACATGGGCAGAAACCCCCACTGCCAGCTGTTTAGTTATTAGCATTTGATAGTTGTTAGAAAAGGGGAGTCAATTTTCTTTAGTAAGGTGTCCCATGGTAGGTTGATTCCACACCAGGGCAGCTCCACTCCCAAAATTACCTGGGCAAAAAACTGGACTCTATGGGGAAAGGGAAAAGAAAAAGAAGGAAGAACAACTCTCAAGTTCAATGGAAAGGGGTGGGGAAGTAGATATGGTAGTCATGGGAAGAGCAGGGGAAGGAGGATGAATATATTCAAAATACATTGCTATGAAACTTTCAAAGAATTCAGAAATGTATTGTTTAAAGAAATGTGTTTCATAGTATTATCAGAAGATACATCCATAATGTCTCACCAACATGACTGTTCAAATGAGAGCTGACCAAAGATGACACCAGTGCACATGCCAAAGCAGATGGGGAAAAGCCCATGAGACCTAAACGCAACATGTAGCTGGAGTTTTCTCCAGTCCTGCTGGGGCCCGCAGCCACTCAGACCCAAGTAAACACAGAGACTTATATTACTTATAAACTGTATCAGGCTTCTTGCTATCTAATTCTTATATCTTAAATTAACCCATTTCTATTAATCTATAAGTTGCCACATGGCTATGGCTTACCAGTACTTTACATCTTACTTCTCGTGGCAGTGGTTGGCAACATCTCCTGACACAGCCTTCCTGTTCTCAGAATTCTCCTCTCTGCTTGTCCTGCCTATACTATACTTCCTGCCTAGCTACTGGCCAATCAGCATTTTACTTATCAACCAAATCAGAGCAGCACATTCACATCATACAGAGCAATCAATATCCCCAGCACTTCCCCTTTTCTTTTTTTTTTCCAAAAGGAAGGTTTTAACTTTAACATAGTAAAATTACATATAAAAAAAATTATCAATCAAGAATTACAGTTACAATATCTAGTCTATTTATAATATCTAGTCTACTTGTATTTGGCAGAATTAAAGAAGATATCCTATCTATCCTATATTTGTGAGTCTAAGGTTTTATATTTAGCTTATCTTTTATCATAACTAAGGAAATTATAACTATCTAGTCTTCAACTACATCAAACACCCCAGAAGGATATAATATTACCTTAGAAACAGGAGAAGGATGCAAACAACTTTCAGAAGTCTTACAAGAGTAAACAGAAACAGCTGACAGCCTGGACAGTCATCCAAATTTCCTCTTTAAAGTTGGGGCATCTGTCTTCAGCCCACAGGTCTTAAGTCTCTCAGTCATTTCTCTCTGTGTCCTGTAGAATGTCTGACAGTTTCCTCTATGAAACAGGAACCTAAAGGACCATATTGCCAAGCAAATTTCAGTGTTCACCTTTCTATGGGTCCTGCATGCCCAGTCAATCAAGCAATCTAGGCAAACAGTTTCTTGCCCAAATGGCTATTTTTGCCAAGAAGAAGATAAACTCCATATAGAGTGTCTTTGATGCCAATCCTCCTCTCTGAAGTAAATTGGTGCTGCCAGGAGCAGACATATCTCACTGTCCAGAAAGTCTAAATTTTTTAAAACACTTTAAATGCCATATTATGTAGGTCTTTAAAGTGTTTGAAGATTATCTACCTAATTGAATTATATCTATGAATACCTAGAAAACTTAACATGACTATGAGTTTGACTATCATAGAAGACTAGTTATTAATCAATATTTTAATTATCCATTACAATCTAAATGAGTTACATAAACATAAGTATCTCAAACAAGAGTAAAAATATATATTCAGTATAAAAAATTTTAAACTTGTATCAATAAACTAAAATCCAAGTTGTTGTTCTCTGAAAGTAGGTTCATTAATCTACCCTTTCATCCTACCACATCTACACTATCCCCTTTTCTTCTTTAGAAGGTGGTTGCATTTATAATCACCCTGCTTTAAGTAAAAATATTGGTTTTTCTCTGTCACACACCAGAGGGCTCTTCTGATATGGGATAGAAAATCTCTCAACCCTTTTTTTTTTTTTAAAGCAAATATGATTGGGTTTAGAGAAGGAGTGAGCCAATTCCATCTCCAAAGCCAGCTTGGTATATTTGGGAATTTGGGCATAGCTTCTCATACTACATCCTGCTAGATGAAGGTATTGTATTCTTATGGGGACATAAAGAAAATTTTAGGATTATGGAGTAGTCTGTGAGGTTGTATTGTCTGAGCCAGTTGCCTTGAAACCATTCTAGATGGTGGATCATCTGGGCCACGGTGTCATCAGAGATCTTTCAGGGGGTCTTGGATGGTCAAACCTGATATATCTTAATGTGGAACAAATCCATAGCCTCTTGCTTTCCATGGAAACAAAAGTAGAGCCTCCTTTCCAAAGCATATCCTTAGATCCAAATTTTGAGTCAAGGTACCTTTAAATATACATATTGGTTTAACTGAGAAGTCTTTACAATCAAATGTCTTTCTGCAGTTAAAAATCCCAAAGACAACACAATCCGGATTCTCTGTGTGATATACATTTTTAAGTGGCTTATTTTTTATATTACTTTTACTTTCTCTTTAAAGTCTTTATTTTTTAAAACTATTTCTTTATATAACTGCATATATTCCTTCTTGTCTCTCTTGCAAGCCTACATACATTTTTCCACACATTGTGAACATTCCATCTGAATCTGTCTTATTATGAATCTTGCTTTAAACTGAAGCATTACTAAGACTGAAAGGGCAGCTGTGGCTGCTGGCTCTGCCCATGTCATCTTCCCAACATGGTGGTCATATGTTTACTGCAGCTCTGGATCTGGGAGCCATGTGTACCATGAACTTTCAGAAGCAGTGGTTCTATGCTTCTATCAAAGCAGCATGTAGCCTAGAAACCTTTTTTTTTTTTTGTCTGTACTAGCAAAGGCTAAATCTACCATGCAGCACTGTAATGTGCAGCTTATAGACATCTCATTCTCATCATGTTGTAGGTCAAGCCAGCATGCCGCAAACCCACTAGCTCAAGCCTGTAGGCTATTGCTAACTTTAGAGAGACAACTAGGAAGCTGTTTTTAGCTCCATTTGAGATCTTTTTTCCCCCTCAGGTTTTATGTGGAAACTCTTGCCCCACATTTGTTGGATGCCATTTTTAGCTGGAGTTTTCTCCAGTCCCACTGGGTCCCGCAGCCACTCAGACCCAAGTGAACACAAAGAGACTTATATTACTTATAAACTGTATGGCCATGGCAGGCTTCTTGCTATTTAGTTCTCAGATCTTAAATTAACCCATTTCTATTCATCTATAAGTTGCCACGTGGCTTGTGGCTTATCGGTACTTTACATCTTACTTCTCATGGCAGTGGCTGGCATCATCTCCTGACTCAGCCTTCCTGTTCCCAGAATTCTCCTCTCTGCTTGTCCCGCCTATACTATACTTCCTGCCTGGCTACTGGTCAATCATCATTTTATTTATCAACCAAATCAGAGCAACTCATTCACAATATACAGAGTGATTGATATCCACAACACCAACACAAAGAACTAACTAGAGGCAACTGAAGAAAGCTTGGGAGCAGGAGAGGTGGTCTTCTCCAGGGAAGAACAACCTACTGGTTGTCCAGGACTAAATGGTTAGCTGTGAAAATATACAAACAAGTAGCATTATATAAACTGTACAGGTTATATTTATGAATATATGTATAAACATATACATATATTTGTGCAATAACAATTAGTGAAAAGAAGAGCCTATGAATTTGAAGAATAGCAGGACTGAGTATATGGGGGGTTTGGAAGGAGGAAATGGATGGGAGAAGTGTTATAATTATATTATAATCTCAAAGATAAGATTTAAAAATGATATATATTTAAGGGCATGTTCCATGACTTACTTCCTTCAACCAAGTCCCACTCACGAATATCCCATTCAGCTATAAGAATTTGTCAGTGGATCATCTCATAGATGAAGCTAGGGCCTCATGACAACTTCTCAAGCCCATCTTCAAGCACTATTGCATTGAGAATGGAGCCTGTAACACAAGGGTCTTCAGGGGACACTAAGATCCAAGCCACAGCATTTTTAATTAAAAGTTCAAGAAAGATTTATTTTTCTTCTTTCCATGTCCATTGAGTAAGTCGATCTTATAAGGCAAAGTATAACAGTCTCATCAATACAGAGTTCAGAAAAGTATTTCCAACCATCTCTGTGGACTTGTATTCTCAGACTAACATAAGTAATCTTCTAGAGAGTTGCTAGCTCTTTCATAGTATAGTAAAATATCTTTAAAAATTGTAGAAGGTAGAAGCAAAGCTTAAGCTTCCACAGCACCTGAGGTGGATAGAGCCTTGGACAAAGGGGTACATCCAAGGTCATCCTCCATGCTGGTTCTCATTTTTACAGTAGTCAGTGAATATTATTTAGACATGAAAGGGATGGACAGAGATTGCATCTAAAATATTTTTCTTTTTTATTTGGGTCACTGGAAAACTTCTTTGTCAGCAGACACAGTGCAAAGTAATAATCACAGCATCTCACTATGTTTTGTTAAACATCAAAATTG